>NC_070632.1:4626174-4748674 GCF_947347685.1 Pleuronectes platessa
AAAAGCAATACCCCCCCCCCGCTGTGTCCCCACACTGCTTGAACAGGGCTCCACTCATCTTGTTATGACAGCGACTCTCTACTTCTTCTTCTTTGCCCGTTAGAACAATGTTGTTTGGGTGTTTAAGACGAGTTTGGGACGTTGGAGAGACCTAGATGTGCACTAATAAAAGACCATTTTTCCTGATGAGACTTTGGGGAATACAACATGTTTCATTAACCAAGCACACGCGGCTTTATTTAGACTCCCAGAGTCCTCTCAGCCCCCTCAGAGACACACACACCGTTACTGTGAACCCTGCACACACCGGGGGGGCTGGGGGGGGGGGGGGGGGGGGGGGGGTGGATGAGCCGGGCTGATAGGGAAGGGTTGAGCATGCTTACACATACGGTACCGAGCCTTCAAGTGTTAGTGTGTCTGCCGGTGTGTGTGTGTAAACCTGTAGGTAGTGTAAACCATTAGGGGAACCACTATAGAGAGAGACCTGTGTGTGGACATTGGAATAAGTGGAGAAGGATTTGTGTCTGTGTGATTAAAATATACCAACATTCAAGGTTTTCCAATTAACGAGCTTTTCCACTCGTGTGTTGCTCCATGGCTGTTCCGCCGACCGTGCATCTCACCTCCCTTCACACTCAGGCCTCTGGTTAGAGAAATGTGGCACAATGAGCCAATTAACAGCTCAGAACTTCACACAGGCACCGACCAAATACACAGTTCGTATGAGCACAGAGAGAATCACCTCTAAGGCCACTCCACATTTAAACACGCATGATAACTTGTACAGGACAAACTAATAACTCTGGCAAAATCTTTATATATCATTCTCTTAGATGTGGCTGGTGCTCAGATAATTTATCTCTTCTAATTAGCTCCACTTGCACTTGGTCCTATCTTTAGATCCCAGGTGTTTATATATGTTGCGTCATGAGAGCTTCTCTCAGGTGCAGATACACACATTAAATCTTCATTTACATTGCTATACATTTATCAGTTATTTTATTTGCTGCACAAGTTGGGCAAGAAAAATTACAAGGTGATGGAGTTTGATGAGACCTGACCAGTCTCATCTCATCCAGGGAAACTACACACAACTGAACAATCTGACAAGTTTTATGAGCGACCTCCACCATCGTTTTCACACCTATTTAGGGAAATTACCACAAAATCTATAAAAACTGACATTTTTAATTCTAACCAACCTAACAACGACCATAACCCTATCCGTAGCCATCCCTAGCCTAAATGTAACCTTAAACTAATGTTAAACATGTCTATAATTCAAAGTTTAATCATAAGAGTGTCTAATCTGAATGTACTATGTCAATAGATTTAGGTCCCCACAACATGAGCGATACCTAAACCGACAACACACACACACACACGCGCACACGCACAGGTAGGCAGAGGCAGCGTACCGGTAGACAAGCCAATAATCACAGAGACTTCAGAGACCTATAGAGATCACACAATCTGCCTCAACAGCGTCACAAACACATTGCACAAATTCATCACAAACAAAAATCCTGTGCATAGTGTGTGTGTGTGTGTGAGAGTGTGTGTGCGACACAAAGCAAACAAGATGCTACAGGGAATCCTTGGAGCATCTATACACAATCTCACACACACACAACAATTAAGCCTGGCTTTTGTTGTTGCTTGCGTTAACCCCTGAGACACCTTGCTCTGTCAAATGTGTGTTTTTCAGAAGTGTGTTTCAGAAGATGTAGTCGTTGTTGATGAGATCAGTGAAGAGGTGACTTCCCTGGAAGTAAACTGGAGTGTGCGCTTCACCGAGGCTTTGAGTCCCACTCACGCAGTCTCACAGCATGTGCACATAGACACCATATTTATTTATGTGGCGGTCTGAGTAATTTCTGCAGATTAATGTAGGAAGCGTGTAGAGCAACAACACAGGCTGAAGAAACTGCTCTGTCATCATATTGCAGGAATCACAAAGTGAGAGCAGCAGGAGGGGGAGCGGATGCAGATATTAAAGAATAAAATATTTCCATTCTCAATACATCAGCTGACACAAGTATTGTTTTAATTTGGAAATGATTCCTTAAGATGTCGTTAAGACAAAGAAAGGTACCTGAAGCTCAATATCTTCATTTTAAATAATAGTAAAAAAAATATAAAATCACAAATAAAACCAAATATATGGAACTTGAAATAAGAAAATAAAAAAATATTTTCATAAATTGGAAACAGATTCATATCTTAATTTCATGGTTTATAAATAAAAAGTTTCATATTGGTGCATATGGACAAACATTAAGGCTGAGATCAATATGTGTGAAAGGTTCTTACTGGTGAGGCTCTGCTGCAGAATACACACTCCTGATAAATACTCAGACATTTAACAATACACCGAAAATATCTGCACACGAGTTCAAGAGAGAAGAACATTGATTTTGTTTTCCACTTCACACAAACCATTGTGAGTGGAAACGAGGGTGTAACCAGTTTCCATTAAGGTTTCTTGGGCGATGAAGGATTCAAACCCTTGAAAAAAGTTTGTCGTACGAAAATAACCCGCTCACGGTGGGAAAAGCAGGTTAATGTTAACTGGAGCCGTCAGCGACAACACAACACACAACAGTGATGTGCGGCCGTTGTGTTCCAGTTTTAGATTTACGTCACATCGAGGGAGACGAGCCGCTAAGTGGAACGGAGAAGGAGACCTGAAGCTAGGCCTCTTCATGATGAGGATGATGATGATGGTAAACAAATATTTACAAACACGTTGTCATAAATTATCCACGTGCACACTCACACATCCTTCTCCTTCGCTCCCTCTTTTCTATCCTCCCTTGTTCTTTATTCATCTCCCACCATATCTCTTCACTCCTGTTTCCCCCCCTCTTCCTCTCCTGACCACTCATCCACTTCCATGCTTTGTTCTAACATCCATCTTCCTCAGTCACCCATTGTCAATTCCTTTTACATCCCTCTGTGTACTCTTCCTCCACGTTCCCCCTCTCTCCTCCACTCCTCTCCTCCACCACATTCCCCTTCGCTTCCCTTCCACCCTCTTCTGTCCCATGGAAGCAGTTACAGCCTCAAAGAGAAAACAGCCCTTTGTCTCCTCTTCCTCGGAAACAACACATGCATGCAAGCACAGTATCAGGGCCATTTATTCCCGAGGCGGCCCAGGGCTCGGGTGTTCCCAGATCTGTTTGACGAACGGGTCACTGTGGCCAATCGTGCAGCCCTGAGAGGCGGGATGTGGGTCAGCGTGGCCAATGATAGACCGGCTCCTCTCCCCCGAGCGGGAGGCTGATTGACAACTGGTGCTGGACAGAAGTCAAGAGGGTAATTGTCATCCGACTCGCTCTCTCTCTCTTTTTCCTCTTTCGCTCTCTTCATCCGTCTGTCTCGCCTACTCATCCTAGACACTCCTTTTTCTTCTTCCTCCCCCCCCCCCCACTTCAACCCACTTCCCAGCCCCTCCCCAACCCGCTTTCTTCCTATAGCTCCGGAGGGATCCTCTCATTGGCTGCCCTTCACGTCCCTCAGGAAAGACTTTGTGACGCCACTGGCCGAGGGCTGATGCCAATCTCCATCCCCAGCCCACCCCCCGGGACCCCCACCAACTTCAATGGCCTGTGTCAAACACACACACACACACACACACACATACATGCAAACACTTCCAGTCAGGGGACGGGGACAGAAGCTGATTAACCAAATACTTTTATCAGCAGTAAAACCGCTCTCTCTGCCTGCGTGCATTCTGAACAAAACAGCCTTAAAAACACACACACACACACACACACACACAGACACACAACCCGAGCACTGAACCACTGGCCAGAAACACCAGGCTAGTCTGGGGCTTGGGACAGCGCAAGTGTGTGTGTGTGTGTGCACTCATGCTTTTGTTTGTGAGAGTGTGTGTAAAGGGACAGAGGTAGCAGAGGGCTTAGATGGATGGCAGAGAGAAAGAACAACAACCAAACAAGCCTGGCGGACAAGCTCCATCGCCCTCTCTATCTCTCGCCCTCTGCTGTCCCTCTCTTCCACTCGTTCCCTCACATCGGCTTCCCGTTGTTCTCCCTCTCCTCTGATCCGCAATGTTTCTACTATCTGATTTTTTTGCTCTCAGGGTCGGCAGGATGGTGGGACCGGGGTCTTTCTGTTCTGGAGTTTGCATGTCCCCCCCCAGTGCTTTCTGACTCCCAGCATCCTCCCACAGTCCAAACACATCGAGCGTCAGGTTAAACCTAGACTCTTAATGGGAGTGTAAATAAATCTTCGGCCCTGTGATACATTGGCAACCTTTCCAGCCTCTCACCCAATGTTGGCTGTGATTGGCTGCAGCTAAGTACCTCAATCCCAACCAACCCTGCCAATGAGGTTGTGTGTTTTCACCCGTGTCAGTATGTTGATTCATATTTTCTGCAGGATTACTCAAACACCACTGACCTGATGTCCACCTGACTTGGTGGAGGGATGGAGCCTGGGCCCGGGGAAGTTGCAGGAAATTTTGTTTCACTTTCTAGACAAACGTGTGTAGGATTGTTCGTCTACTTACCTCCACCAAGGAGATAACTAGCGTTTGTTTGTGCGATTGTTGGCAAGATCACGCAAAAACTACTAAACTATAAGATGTGATATAAGTCAGGGACGAACTCATTTCATTTTGGAGTAGATCCGTATCAAGAGGCGGATTCCGGGGAAACCTTTTTGGAAATTTTCACCAATTTCCCATCCAGAGAATAATTCATGAATCTACATGAAGAAAATTTGTCATATTTAGAGGACTGATATTATAACTGTTAAGTCATTGAAGGTATAAACTCCTCTGAATGCTACGCAACCTCAGCACATCCCTGAACATAACTTATAACTTTATCTTTTCTTAAACACAGTTGTTGTCCCTGTTCGGGAGGTGAGTCTTCTCCACAAACACACACACAAACTGTAATGTGCACAAGGTACAGCAAAAACAATTTCACATATCTCAACACCTACAGAGCAAGAACTCATTTTCGCACAGACACACACAGGGGCGAGCGTGGAGTTGATGTTCAGGGCCAGACAACACAGCTTGAGATTAAAGAGCCGCTCTGATCTGACATTTGTTTTTATGTCTGTCAGCGAGAGTGTGTCGGGAAGAGGAATCGATAGCAGGGGACACAGGGAGAGGGAAGAAGAAGAAGAAGAGTAACGGGAATATAAACAAGTAAAAGGAGTGGGGGGGGAGGTTAGAGAAGGAGAGGAAGGTGAGAGAGTGTCGAGGATGAAAGAAGCTGCGAGGAAGGACGAGAGGTGAAGGAGGGCAGAGAGGAGGAGGATCAGGAGTAGGACGGAGAGAGAGAGGAAGAGGAGGAGAGGGAACACATTCCTCAGGAGAACCTGGACTCTGGGGAAGGAGCCAGAAATAACTGAACTAGAAGTCCCCCCCCCCCCCCATCTCACACACACCAGTGACAAGACTGAGCTTCAGTTTGACGACTGACTCAAATGTTGTCAATGACACAAATTATAGCAGTTATGGAATCTGATATTCGCTCTTTCACATATACACACACACACAAACACACATTAGCGTACAGGAACAACAAAAGCAGTAGAGGCCGGAGGGTGGGGAGGAGGGGAGGAGGGGAGGAGGAGAGGAGGGGAGGGATGCATAATTGCCTTCTCTTGTTGTACAGGCTCCGGAGTGCTTTTTGACTGAAGACACCAATTTCACGCTAAGGCATTATTTAGCTTGATACAAACTTGATTAGGCTTTACAGGAAGAGGGGGAGAGAGAGAGAGAGAGAGAGAGAGAGAGAGAGAGAGAGAGAGAGAGAGAGAGAGAGAGGGAAATAAACAGCTTTGTGTCGCCCCGTATCGCTGGCGGACAGATTAACTCGCTCGTCACTCCGCTTCTGGGACTCACAAGAAAAATACACACAGAGCGTGTGTGTGCT
The DNA here is from genome assembly GCF_947347685.1 of Pleuronectes platessa. Lineage (NCBI taxonomy): Eukaryota > Metazoa > Chordata > Actinopteri > Pleuronectiformes > Pleuronectidae > Pleuronectes > Pleuronectes platessa. The sequence goes on from NC_070632.1 coordinate 4,632,099, forward strand.
GGGAGCGTGGCTGTTTGTGTGTTTGTTTGAGGAGCTGTACAATCAAGCACTGACAAAAGGCACTTTCCGTTTTTTTTGTCTCGACCCTTTATCAAAATTGTGGTTAAAATCTAGATTAGTTTTTGGCTTTTGTACAATTCTTTTTCAAACGGCAAAATTCTAACACACACCCACCCCCCCCCCCCCCCCACCCCCACCCCACCCCGCCTCCTGATGGAAGGTTCAATAAGTTAATGTTGCCTGGCAACAGATACAATCCACGCCAGTCAGCAGAGTTTTTTGCTAATATTGCTTAGCAACAGATTTTCATCCCAACGAGGTAAAAATCAATGAACTTGTGTTTGAGACTCGTGATCAGATATTAGTTCTGATTTATCAATATCTAGAATCTCTACTGAGGAGAGGAGAGTCGATATCATCTTCACTGGTACTCATTCAAAGTGACGTTGAAGATTAAGGCTGCAGGTAATGTGCTTTTTAAAGATATAGACGGTGTCAACAGAATAATGTAAATTAGCAAGGAACGAATTTGAGGAGAGAGGAGAGGAAGAGGAGGAGTGGAGAGGAGGAAGAGGAGAGGAAGGAGAGGAGAAAACTGGTTGTGCAACTCCCCAGACTTCTTATCAACTCTAAAGCAGACAGTACTTCTACATTTTTAAAATTGGCTTGCACTGACACACACACACACACACACACACACACACACACACACACACACACACACACACACACACACACACACACACACACACACACACACACACACACACACACACACACACACACACACACACACACACACACACACACACACACACACACACACACACACAAACCGATCTCACTGTGCAATCTCTTATTCTCTTTCCGCTGTGCGATACTTCCCCTCCGACTCGTCTCCCTTCTTCACTCCGTCTTCATACGGACATAAAGTTTTTACTAGGGAGGAGACATTCCGGAGGAGACACCAACTCATCGTCCTGTGCTCAGTTCAATTAGAGCCTTTTCTGAAATGTGCTCTTCTAACCAAACAGCAGATCCGTCCTAAACTTACTCATCCTGGGAAGGACAGCACCACGTGAATATATTTAACTCATAAAATAGAACAAACACTTTGCCTCAACAACATCCGCCAGGAACGACTGTGGATGATTCAGGTTTATACTTTTTACTTCTGAATTACCTGGTGAACATTGTGCCACGCTGAGCAGAGACAGAAACACTCAAAATATATTTTTAAGTTAGAAAAAAACCTGATTAAAATTCAATTTTCTTTCTCGTTTTCCATTCTTCCCTCTTCGGTATGCAGTCCCTCGATCGCCCGCCTGCTCCCTCCCTCGCTCACTCACTCACTTTCCCCTGCTCGCTCCTGCTCCATTGTATGTCTCCCAGCAGGTCGGCCTTGCCTTTTGACTGGGAGGTGAATGGAAAGGAGTTGGAAAAACCAACTGAGGACTCCAGCACTAAAAAGAAACCATTGGTAAGACTATGGTGGGGGTGCACTACAAAGGCCCGGCAGAGTGTCCAATGAAAGAGGAACAGAACACAAGCAGCTTGTTCTGTTGAAGACTCCACGCTCTGAGGACAATGCACATTAGTCTGGGTCCGTGGTGTGTGTGTGTGTGTCTGTGTGTGTGTGCAAATGAGTACGTGTGCATGCAAGCACAACAGGCAAAAGGCAAGCTGGAGAAAAAAAAATGAATAAATGAATAAATCAGCACAAAAGTGAGAAACTGTTCTGGGACCTGGACGGTTTGTGAAACACAAACGTGACACATCACAACTGATGAGCAACATTTGTGTAATGATAAGATGATGAAGAGAGCGCTCCTTTCAAAACTAAGATATATTCATGCGTTTAATCCTAATTAAGCAAACTTAACGGAGCCACTATCTGACAAGTATATAGAACTATATAAATAGAACATGAATAGACACATGACCTTTGACCTGGTTGAACTTTCAGGCTGTGCAAGGTCAGAATAAACCTCGATCATTTCTTCATGCAGAGATTTTCCGTTTCCTAAAAGTCAACAGCCGCATGTGTGAGTATGAGTGTGTGTCTGTGTGCGTCAGAGTGGGAAGGGAGGTTGGGCGGCCCGTTAAATATATTATGCATCAGCCAGGTGTGCAGAGGGGCACAGCTAATTGCCCCCACCACTAATGTTTAATGTACAGAATAGGACGGAGCAGGGAGGGGTAGGGGTGTGTGGGGGGGGGGGGGGGGGGGGTTATTAGAGGGAGGGGTTAGGGAGCACAAGTAGAGGGGGAGGAAAGTGAGAAAAAGCAGGATGCTGCAGGAGAGGAAGAGGAGGAAGGAGGAAGACGCAAAGTGTAATTATGACCTAAATAGTGAGCTTGAATAGTTCCCCCCTAATAATTCTACATAATTTATCATAACTGTGAATATCTACAGGCGATGTGAACATGTCAGGGTCACGTCACTGGAATCCTGGCTGTTCGAAGCAAAATGGCTTTTTAAAAATGTATAAATATTTAAATAATAATAAATTAAACCATAATCACTTCATAATAATAATAATAATAAATAAATGATGCAACTAATTTATTCCACGTCTTGTTTTAAATTCCACTGCTCATCACACAATAAGAGGCTGAGCAGCAGTATCGTTCATTCACAGACATCTTTCTGCAGCTTGAGCAACTTGTGACGATACATTTGGACCAAAAAAAAAATTATTGATCTTCATTATTAAATTAGTTTGATATTCAATAAGCTCGGAGAGACGCCACAGGACAGAGCAGAGGACTTAATTAAACACTCTGACAGACAAACACACCGCGGGCAAATAATCCATGTTGACCGAAGGAACACGTATAATCTCTACAAGTAAGAGACTGAGAGGTGGCACGCAGAATATCCAGTTGTGGGTGTGTGTGTGTGACTGTGTGTGTGTGAGTGTGTCTCTCCAGAGGGGCCGGGTGTGTGTTAAGGTCCAGTGAGTTCGCGGCTGATAGACAAGGCTAGCTAAGCCGCTACAATGGCAGAGTCCTGGCCCATGATGCCCCTGTTCTCACACACACACTCTCTTACACAAACATGCACAAGCACGACAGGCAGGCCGCTGATAAGGAGTTGTCGCTGGCATACACACAACTCACTGAGGGACTTCACCCTTTCTGGGCACCCCACCCCCCCACACACACACAAGCACGCTCATGCAACACGACAATAAAACCCATAAACAGGCCGACCAGACGATTTGACCTTTTCCTGTTATTTCAGACCAAACCGGTTTCTCACCGCTGGAGGAAGCTTCTCAATCTGGATTCATCAAGTCAACACCATTAGCTGCTGCTTGCTGTCGTCCCACAGTGTTTCATTAACTTCACAGAGGCTGTCGGGGATCAAATAGATCTGCTCGCTGCCAGGTGCCCGAGTGACTGAGTGCGCTGAAGAACCAGTATCTCACTGGGACGCATACAGCTGTCGGCTCGATGGGCGAGTTCACAGCTGTAGTCGCTGGTGGCGTTTTGTGGGACAACATCGTTCATTCTTACACCTGATACACATCCTACTGCGAGTAAACAACATTACTACAACAACCCGGAAATCTAATAAGCCCAAAAAACAAGTAAAACACAACTTGGTATTTATAGATTTAATCAACATCTCTCTGACGCAGTGTGAAAGTTAGTTTCCACCAATCTTAAGCAGTAATAGAGTTTTTTATATATTTTTTTTGATGATTTCCCAGGAATTCAAGGGGACTGCTGGGCCGTGGAAGAGGCGGTCGTTTCTTCATCTCTGGTCAAATTGTGAACATGAGAAAGTGTTTCCTCCTGAAAGACCTGAAAATATCTTTCCAGGAATTCTCCTCCCGTCAATGGGCCCTTTTCTCCCACAGCAGACATGTGACCTGCCAGAGTGGGAGAAGCCCAGGTGCTGCTCATACTAATACTGTCTGACTCTGTGTCCCAGAATAAACCGGCTCATAACACAGACGTTTTCACACCTGAGAGTCTGGACCACGCTCCAAACCGAGGATCCTGTGTTTGTCTTAAATTCTTTATAACTTCATCTGGTGAGTCTTGGTTTGGCATTCTGGGAGAGGACTCCAGACTTTTCTATGACAGAAGTACATCCTGTCAACATCATGGGCCTTTGAATTGGGAATTTGAATGGAGAAACTTATTAAACTGGTTCCGAGGCATTTCTGACTAGGCTAGAAAACTACAGTCCAGTGTGTGCAGGTGGTAAAAATGCCCTAAAAGGAATTCAGTGGTAATTAATCACGTTTTTTTCACCAGTGCATTTCCTCGAGGTCTTCAGTGGAAGAGCCCTGGTTACACTCGCCTCTGTGAGCCTTCAATTGTGCAGTAATTTGGTTCTAATTGAGAGCGGATCAACACGACTCCAGTTAAACTCGATGCATGGTACTGCTGGGCTTCACCAATCACATTAGCTTGTTTTGTCCTGTTTAGAAGAAGAAAGAAGAAACAGAACACACAGAACCACCAAAAACTCAAATCCACCCCCTGCTGTGAAGTCAATGGAATTTCCAACAAAGCTCCTAGAAAGCCATTTAATGGTTCAGCAAGCCTTAATGCAAAGCCGATACAAGCTTTCATGAAGGAGTCAGTCAATGCAGCTGTGCGCAGGCTGATTGTGTCGTTGCTCACACGAGTTGTAGCGGCGCGGAGAGGAAACAAGATAAGCCGTCACCTTTTGGTTTTGAAACAGACGTTCGGCCGTGGCACTCGGATGTACCTGCAGGAGCACATACTGTCGTCTTCTGGAGTAATCCAAGCCACATGTGCAGTGTCTCCGAGTTTTATAGGAGCCAGTCGCCCCGTGAAAGTCTCTGTGCTCTGCCAAAGGGCGACATTAAAACTGATCTAATTGTAAAGCCAGATGGTGAGAGAGAGAGAGAGAGAGAGGGAGGCTGAGAGAGAAAGAAAAACAGACAGAAGAGTGAGAACAGAGGAGGAGAAATGGGAGATTAACTGTCCTGTACTATGCACACACCGAACAGAATTCTCCTTCTGCTGCTGTCAGGTATGAGGATTCCACGGCTCTGATATAAACAACAATGACAAGTGCACACAGGACCAGCGATTGGCTGATTCTACTCAGCCTTTTGCAGCAGAAGCATAAATAGATTCAGGAAACCATAAAAAAAAAAACCAGCTTGTAACCTGACGGCATTTCCCAGCACAATTAATTTTTACCCACATTCGCGCGGGTTGGCAGTTGTTAATTTTCAAGTCTTGAGCAGTTAATTGACAATAACTTTAACTCCAGGCGATGAATAATTACTATCCCAGAGTCTCTTATTAGATTTAAATCACATACTTACATGAAATACTGTGTCGACCGATTCAGTGTCAGAAAGGAAGATGGTGAGGCTGAGATGAATCTGCAGCTATTTGGATAAATCACATATATTTGTTTTTTCTTCCATAAAAGTAAATTGAATATCTCTGGATTTTAAACTGTCAAACAAACATAAGATGGAAAACTAAGCTTTGATTTTCCTGACTCCAGATGTTTTATAGATCAAAGGATGAATCAATAAGAAGATTAACTGGTAATGAAAATAGTCTCGTTGTAGCTCGAGTGGAAAATATACAAATTTCTGTCCCAAAGGCTTTTTCAACAAAAACAAACTTAATAAAAACTAAAAGTAAAATTAAGACAGTACAGTAAGTTTTTATAGTTATACGGAAAAGATGAGTCTCATAAATCTTTGATTTCTACAAAACTAACATTAAAATTATTATATTATCAAATAAAATACAGCGTAAAAATGAATTAAATACTTGTTTCAATCACAAAATATATCAAAGGATATAATACTTACAGACCTATCAGTTTATATTTGCTGATTATTTTACAGAAGAAACTATGCAAAAAAAAGTATTCTCTCCACGAATGTTTTATTTATATCATTTATCTTAAGGATTTATTGTTAAACTGTAAAATATCAAGCCTCAATTACAATTCTTATCATAAAGGACGGATTATGGCATCTTAAGAATCACTGATAAAGTTTATATCTCAGCTGGTATCCCTATCGGACATATTCTAATCCTTAATACCAACACATGAGCCTTTCACTGCACCAGTGATTGTTACTGGTTCGTCTCCGACTGTAAGATCAAATAAACCAGTTGATATAAGCTGGAAGTCGCTGGTGGAGCCACAGACAAACATTGACTGGATGTAAAGAGGCGAGAGGGGACGAGAGAGAGAGAGACCCGAACAGGGCGAGCGAGTGAGGCAGAAAGGAGGAGATTGAGTGGAAGTGATGCCATTAGCCCAGAAGAGCCGGACTCAACACAGGGCGACAGTAAACCCCCCCCCCCCCCCCCTCGGTCAAAGGACTCACTTGGCTCCACTAACCATAAACAACGCTCTAAACAAACCAAATAAATGCTAAAAACCAAGTGCTCCCTCTCCCCCCCCCCCCCCCCCTCCTCCAAGCTCAAGTCTCACCCGGCCTCCCCTCCCCTCCCCTCCTCTCCCGTCTTCTTGTCATATGTGCTCAACTCCCGTTTAATGTCCTGCAAATGAAGCGGATTTATTAATGTGTAATTAAGTAATAATCATCGCTACATAATGCATGAAAGACTCGAGGGGCTGAGAGCTGAGAGGGCGAGCGAGACAGAGAGAGATAGGAGGTGGCGAGGCAGGCGGAGGGTTCTGCTGCCTCGCTAAAGACACACATTAAAAACGGATTAATCCACTGAAATAATAGTTTGATAAGAGAGGAGCCGCTCGCTCGTCTCTTCCTCCTCGCTCACCCCTCCTCCTCCTCGCTCCCCCCCATCAGCTTGTTCCACGGCCCGTCCTCGTGTTCAATTAGCAAACTGCAATTAGCTAAGTCCCTCCACTGTTAACGAGGCCTGATCACTGCAGAGGCTCGCCTGGTTAAGTAATTCCATCAAAAGGAAACTTGGAGGATCAGTTAAATGAGTGAAAACGCTGCTGTTTGTTTTAGTTTTGAGTTCCTGAGGCTAAACCGTCTCATTATGTGATGGGTAGACTTGATAATGTATAATTAAGCCAAAGAAGTTTTCTGCTCGAGTCTCTTTTCAGACTGATCACATAGAAAACTACTGAAGCGATTTTCCTCAAAAACTGAAAGGACGAGACAAGAACCCAGAGAGAACCCACTCAATGTTGGGTCGGATCCTGACCAATTGGTGGATCCAGGAATTTCCACAGAACTTGTTGGCGGACCCGGACAAACAGGAGAGATACTCAATTTATATTTTCACTTTCTACCATTCTACTCATTTTAATAAATCATTTCTCTTCCAAATCTTAACCACAATCATAAAGGGCGTCTGACCAGAACTAAAACTGAGTCTCTCATAAAAGGTACAGTAAAAGTTAGAAGATTTTTACTTCTTATAAAAAACAACCCTGCTGTCAATAAACCTGATGCTTAGCAAATAAAAGGAAGTCCGACAACACGACTTTCCCACTTAAATCCGTATCATCTGTACCTTTGACTGGTAGTTTAACAGTTTACTGGCTAGAACTGGTTTACCTGTGCAGTGGTTTTGTTGAGCACATCTCACAGTGAGTAATTTCGCTCATCCTCCCGTTCAGATTCAGAAATAAAACACCCGGCTCTTTTCAGGCCAGGCCAGTGTGAGTCAGAGTGGATCTATAGAAGAAGATGGATGAGCTGGGACTTTGTGCTTGTTTGTTATTGTTTTGGCACGCCTGGCTGGCCAGTGAGTCCGAGAGCCGGCCAGCGCAGTCATAGTCGGGTGAGCAGGTGAAAGACGGAAGAACATGAAAACACAGATAATCCCCCGGCGATGCTCACCTCGTCCTGGCCTCCATCCCCCCCCCTCACCTGCTATGTGCCACTGCACAGCCCCTGCTCCACCCCCCCTCACTCTCCTCCATCTCTTCTACAAACCTCTCTCATCTTCCCCCCAATGCCGTGTCTTGCCAAGCTGTCAAAGGGGCAAGGTGTGGAGGGCAGATAGCAACACGCATGTACACACACAGATGCATGAGTACACATACACAAAACACAGGGTGCTTATGCAAGCTGGACCACAAGGGCCGTGTTACCTTTGCTGCACACACACACACACACATACACAGACACACACAGAGAAGTGGTCGTCTGCCTCAGCTTTGCTTCGCTCGGCTTCGCTCGGCTGCCTGACTAAAGCTAAGCTCTCGTTATCCAGGAGGCTGAGGTCTCGCACACGAAGACACACACACATGCGTGTCCATGATGAATGCGAACACAAATATAGAGGATGCAGATCTAGCGAGTGTGAGCACGTTCGCACACAGACACACACTGACAGAGCAGCTGATGTGTTCACTGACAAACTGCAGCGAGCGTCAACATCACTACAGCAGGAGGCAACAACATCCAACACACTCAGCCTCATCATTCAAATCAAATCCAGTTTCATTTCAATGCTGAAACAACAAATAGACTCATATTCAATCAGGTGATTTGCACAAATACACAATCTACCAAAACTGCTTCAGTAATTTATCGATCATTTGCTGGTTTCTTCTTCTTGCTTTTCTCCATTTCAGGAAATTATAATTCTATTGTCCTGTATTTTATACTGCTGGTCAAATAATTGAAATACAATAGCTTAGACTCGGATATCATTTGATAACCAACAAGGCCTTTTTCTAAAAGAGGTGATTTATATTATTTATACCATTTGTCATTATTTAATGTATTAAATAATGGCCACGGATTTATTGCACGTTCTTACGAGAGAAGGTGGGAAATGAAAATGTCTGGAAAAAAGTTCAGATATACTAAGAAAACAGTCTCAGACAATGAAAGTGATATTTACAGATTATTTTTTACAGATTATCAATTTGCCAGTGCTGTATTAAATCTATAATATCTCAAAATAAAAACACGTGTGTGCAACTTTTTATCACTACTTTAATGTCACTTCTTTAAATCGAGAGAAAGACAAGGTGGTGACATTCTGTGACCGCAAGTCAAACTTACAGTCTCCTCTTCAACACTTAATGAATTAAGATTCTTAAAATTCTCAGACAATTCAAACCTTACAAGATGCAATTTCCTTCAAATGTGTCGCTGCTGGCTGCAGTGGAGGAATTTATTCACTTGGATTTAAAGACAGGCTGCATCCACTCAAACTGAAACCAGCTTCACAGCAGATTCCTGAGGAGGCTGTGGAATCTGGTGGCTCCCAGATCCCATCAGTATCGATATCAGTCAGCTCCTCTACATGCATTCATAAATTAGTCTGTGGACTGCACTGGAAAACAACTGGGTTTTCTGCACATGCACCCACAATCAGCACAATAATACACATGGTCAGTGCTTCGTGTTTGTGTGTGTGTGTGTGTGGCCTGTGCGCAGCCGCCTCCTATTGATTGATGCAATGAAATCCCACCTGCGACCAAACAGGCTTAACTTCCTAACCTGTAGGAGAAGCTTAAGTCCTGCAATCAAGGTCACGCTGCTAATTAAACTAACCCACCCAGCCTCTGCTTCTCCTCCAGATACACTCACAGAAAAGGGAAAAGCCTATATGATGATGGAGGAGGGGGTGGGGGGGTGGCAACCACATGGTCAGCTCGTCCCGTTGCCCATCTGGGTCCCATAAAGGAAAACATGGAGGCCAAGGCCACCGCATGCACCCTCATGCATGATGCCCACTCACCCATGCAGAGCAATGAATATCATTTTTTTTTTTTAGGGAAATGGGGGAAAAACCAGAGGCCTCGTTTTTTGCAGAAATCCAATAAACAATTTGCACTTTCATGATTTTTTTAAGAAAAGGTGGAATCTGTCTGTTCCAGTCCTGCATGTGAACACAACCTGATTTAGTTTGTTAAAATTGAGGAAGGTTAAATAGGTTTTTTTTCATATGAAACCACCGACATGCTGGAACAATAAGTAGAGAGATATTCAATCAGGTGTGTTTGCATGTGAACAAAACCTCTTATCTCATCAGATTCATGCACTGGCTCCTCAAGTCAAAGTAGATTTCAGATATTGGGGCTTTTTTTTTGTCATATTTTGATCGAGCGTGTATAAAAATGTGAGGGACTGAGAGGACGTGAGACTGGAGGGGGTCAAACAGTCACATTTACCAAGCAGCTGAGTGCAGGTTAGGACATGGAGACACAACAGGGAATAATCCAGATTAAAACCAAACAAGTGAATTACAAGTTGCTCCAGAAGAAGAATCAAATCACACTGCAGAAACAATCCCAATCCAAATCCAACACTTGTCCCAGCCTCACTTCAACTGGGACCAACTCCAAACAACTAGTGGAGGAACCAGTGGCCAAACTAAACCCTGACAGTGATTTACCTTGATAGTAAAAAAAAAAAACACTACACACACATGAGGAGGGAGGGGAATTAAATTAGTGAACTCCATTAAATCCTGGTTGTGTGTTTGTGTATTTAATTCGGCGTCACTCCTGGTTCGCGGTCACACGAGGCGCAGAGGAAACAGTTCTTACCTTTGACGGAGCGCGGCTTGGCCTGTTTCCGTCTCGACATCTCGTCCTCGGCTTCTTATCGCGGCTCGTGCTTCTGGGTTTTATTCGTTCCGCTCGGTGTTTTCAGGGAAGCATACAGGCGGACACAGCCGGGTTATCTTCACCTCCTCCTACTCCTCCTCCTCCTCCTCTTCCTCCTCCACCACTTCGCTGCTGCTCCGTCGCCTGTTGCAATGCGGCAGCTCCGGTCGGTGCGCGGGGGGACGGGGCGGTCGGTCCGGCCGCTACGCACCGGGGGGACACTCGGCGTCCTCCTCACGCACAGCCCGTGTAACAACCAGGGGCAACTTCCCGTTCACGTCCCCTTCTTCTTCTTCTCCTTCTTCTTCTTCCCGTCTCTTTTCCTTCGCTTCTCGCGGCGCACACCTGAGCAGCGTCCCGCGCTAAAAGTGGCAGCCGCGCGGTGCCACCGGTGCCACGGCCGCGCGTAACGGTGCCGGCGAGGAACCGGAGACGCGGGCGGAGGATGTTAGTTTTCTGGAGGGTTTGCTTTAAACGTCCCACCCCCTACTGTCGCGCTCCTCTTCTTCTGCTTCTTCTTCTTTTTTCTTTATTTTTGAGTTTAACGCAACTGTGTTTGTTGGTTCGCTTCCCTCCCGGAGAAGCGCCACCGATCCGAGCCTCCTACGCTCCGGTCCCGCTGATCTACACTAGGCAGTGGTGGTGGTGGTGGTGGTGCTGCTGGTCTGGTGGCATGGACATTGCGCTCTTCCCCTGCGTCTCCAAACCCCCGAGGGGAACCCTGCTCACAACCCACGCTTTCTGGCTTTTTAGTTTTTTGAGTTTTGTGGTTAATGTTCTCCGAACGCCTTCACGCGTCAGCAGCAGCCTGATATTTCCACTCGTCTAACCCTGCGCTCGCCTCTGTCTCCCTGCTTTTTCTTTGTCCTGACTCTGGCTACCAGTCTCCCTCCTCCTCCTCTGCCTGCCTCTGCTGGCGGGGCTGCGGCGCAGACACACATAATAAAGCCAAGGCAGGCAGTGCTTGGCTGGAAATGTAGCCGCGTCCCAGCAGGGGGATGTGAGAGAAGGGTCCCGGCGGGGGAGCGCTCTGATCCCGCAGGGAGCAGCTCGGCACAGCCCGGGTTGGCTGAGGCAGGAGAGAGGCAGGAGAGAGGCAGGCAGCGCTGATGGAGAGAGAGAGAGAGAGAGAGAGGTGGGGGGGGGGGCTGAGAGAGAGAGAGGGAGAGAGAGGGGAGGCAGGGGGAGACTTAGGCAACAGCGCCCAGACGTGGCCGAGCGGCGTCACTACAGCAGGGACCCGGAGAGAACGCAGGGAAGAGGTGGAGGGAAACTGTGGGTCGGATTGAAGGAGGGATGTGGAGGAAGGTGAGCGGGTTAAAGGGAGAGTTCACCCCCCACATAAAAGTTAATATACATACCAGTATGCATAGAACTTCTGGTGTTTCAGGGATAAACAGAGCTGCAGCCAAATCCAACACAACTGAAGTTAGTGGGAACCGACTTCTTCAATTGTAAAAATCAAGAACTCGAGAGTATCAACAGTACTGCAGTTATTTCATCAGTACCTCAGAGGATATCAGGACATTAAGGCTAAAAACTTGGAGTAAATTATGTTTTGGCTGCGGCACTGTTTACCCCTGAAACTCCAAACGTGTTTTGTGGACTCAAACATTTCACTCAACAACTCCATCAACATAGTGATGAGTAGATAATGAGTTAATTTTTTTGGGTGAACTATCCCTTTAACATGTGTGATGAGTAACAGTGATCCAGTGTTTCTGTCATCAGGTGTTGAGGTCATGAGTTTAGAGACAATGTGGAGGACGATGCTCTCAGCTAACAGATCACAGTACAGTCATTTATATACATGTGTATATAATTTAACACAACTCTCCTTTGTGTGGTTTTACTTTGGACAATCATACTCTGAACATGACCTTCCATTATATATCAACTTCAATTTAGTATGTACTTATAGAGGAGATTAGATAAGATAATCCATTCTACATCAGCAAAGGGATCATAAAATCAGTCAAAGTAAAGAATAAATGAACATGCAATATAAATATATAGAGATTTTAAACAGAATATATATAAATAGGTCCAATGTGACATAAATATACAGTGTAACAGAAATCAAACTCAGATCAATGCAGCAGCTGTGAATGAAAACACTGTACCATAGTAAAGAGGAAAAGCTAAATTTGGTGTTAACAGTGAGGAAACACCTGGATGTGCTACAGTAGAGTTGAATGAGTTATTTTCATCTTTCTGATTTCATGCCGGGAGCCGATGGAAACGTTGAAATGTGAAGAATGTGAAACAGACGCTTGGATTCAATCTGTGACGGCTCCGTCATTCCACAACATTTCTTCACAGTAATTTGTAGAACGTCAGACATTATTTTTCCTCTTGTTGAAATTATCCTGTTTCATAATTTTTCTACTCGTCCAAGGTGGATTAATTTCTCTGTGACAGTTTCCTGCAGGATTAGTCTAAGCCCATTCGTTTAGGGTGAGCAGAACCTATCGGTGTGTAATGAACATTCTCCACACTTCAGAATACAGACCACACAAAAAGGTGTGTGTGTGTGTGTGTGTGTGTGTCCATCCAGTGACGTGCACGCAGGAGTGTGTAGAGCTTTTGTCACAGACCTTTGTGTTGCAGTCATGTCGAGGTTTGTTTAAAGAAATACCTCCGTGTCCTGCATGGCCTTTGTCTGTGGAGACACTTTCTTTCACCGTGAACACAAATGTTTGACTTACTGTACAAACATAATTCAATTAGCCATGGAAAAAGTGTGAGTGCATATGGCAAGCAAGCAAGTGTGTGTGCGTGTGTGTGCATGTGTGTTTGTGAGCATTCTTCAGTTCCTTTATTTCCACTGGAGGAGAGCGGGACTTGTCTTTGTACAATATAAAGCAGACAAAGAGAGAAAAAATGAAAATCACTGGGTGCTTTGTTCTTCACTCTCTGCTCCAACTGAGCGCTCTCTGACCGCAGCTGAGCTTTTCCATGCCCCCCCCCCATCCATCTCTCTCTCTCCCTCTGTTTCCCTGTGTCTCTCTGACTCCCCCCCCCCCCATCTCTCTCTGGTTGTCATGGATAACTGGGTAACGTGGAGCTCCCAGTGCTGACCAGCAGGACCACTGCCCTCCACAGATTGAGCCCTCCCCACCCACAACCCCGGCCTCCCGAGGAGAGACGGAGCAGCCTTTAAGAATGACCCCCTGCTGGGCTTTGGGGAGATGTGTGTGCGTGTGTGTGTGCGTGGTTGGGGAAAGGGGGGGGCTCTTGTCTCTGTGCCCTCCCCTCGTAACCCGCCCCCCTTTACACCCACCCCCGCCTCACCCTCCAACCTTCACCTCTCCCTCCCCATGAAATGAGTGCACGCCAGGAAACCAGTGTGTGCAGTTCTGGGTTTGTGTGTGTGTGAGTGCACATCCAGGGCTCCCCCAGTGTGCCTGCCGCTGGCATGGAGGGGCAAAACCCCTCGCTCGGTGGTTGGTCCCCCATCCAGCCCCGCTCCCCCCTCCTTGCTTCTGCCGGTGGATACAAAGAGTGGGAAAAAAGCCCACATTACAAGCTCCTTAAGGGTCAAGGACAGGCCCCACTCTGAATAGCTTCTAAGAGTCGTATTGTTGAATCACATAGCTCGCGATTACACCCCCTGTCATCTTTGTGCGGATTTGGCTTTTTTTATACACACAACGAGAGAACATCAAGTAGCAGCCAGTGAATAAGTCGGCCAACAGACATGCAGTGGGAACCGATACAGACAGGACTTCAATGGAATGAACCCGGGGACAGATGTAGAATTACAGCCCCAGAAGAAGGGGATTTGGCTTAAAGATTTCATACCTGAACAGCAGCTGGGTTCTACAGTGGTGAGGAATGTGAAAGCAACGAGATTATGACACAGAAAATGAGGTGTAAGAAGTGTGTGTGTGTGTGTGTCTGTGTGTGTCTGTGTGTGTGTGCATGAATTCATTCTACAAAAGCTGCTGTGCTGAGACTGTCTCACTGAAAACACTACACCTCTGATCCCATCATGCAATACAGCATATGTCATCCACTCATGAATTTAACAAGCTTTAAATAAACTCCACTACTAAGCGCTCAGGGAAACTATTCCTGGTGCTACCGGCTATTCTCTGTTTTCTTTTGATATACTTCAGATCAGGTACATAAATAAACAGAGTCACATGTTTTTCTAAACACTAAAAATAGTTGCTATGTGTTTTTTCACATGAATAAGATATTTCCAAGTTGTCTCTTTAGTGTAAACATCCTTGATACCTCCATGAGGATATTCTTTCACCCTCATCCGATGGTTCATTGGTTGGTTGGTTGATTCATTTGTTGGCTGGTTGGTTGGTTTGTTTGCTAATTGGTCAGTTGGTTGGTTTGTTGATTCAATTGTTGGTTGGTTGGTTGGTTGGTTGGTTGGTTTATTTTGATAATTGGTCAGTTGGTTGGTTGGTTGGTTGGTTTTGATGATTGGTCAGTTGGTTGGTTGGTTGGTTGGTTTGTTTTGATAATTGGTCAGTTGGTTGGTTGGTTGGTTGATTGGTTGGTTTTGATGATTGGTCAGTTGGCTGGTTTGTTGATTCAATTGTTGGTCGGTTGGTCAGTTGGTTGGTTTGTTTTGATAATTGGTCAGTTGGTTGGTTGGTTGGTTGGTTGGTTTGTTTGTTTTGATAATTGGTCAGTTGGTTGGTTGGTTGGTTGGTTTGTTTTGATAATTGGTCAGTTGGTTCATCAGCAGGATTACACATAAACCACAAAATTTGTTTCCACAAAACTTAGTGAAAGGGTGAGACATGAGTCAGGAAAAGAAAACAATCAATTTTGATTAATTCAAACTTTTATTCATAGAGGGGGCATCATCATCATCATCATCATCATCATCATCATCATCATCATCATCTTGTCCAGCAGCAGCTGTATTTCTCCTGAATTGGGCTGCAATATTAAGTGACTGATTCTAGCTTTTTACCATTAAAGCTATAAACTCTCATGACAGATACTATATGTTTAATTGTTGTGCATTAACATTTAATTTAATTTGTTTTTGGCATTTTTGCCTTCACTGCATTTCTTTGTTCCCTTTCCAAGTCAGGAAGCCGTGAAGATGAAGTAACTCCAACTTGAGTATATACAAAATCTAATTCTAAAGCATTTAACTGTGTAGTAGTACAGAGCAGTCGAAATGTATTTTGGGATGTTCGCCCTGAGACAAGTGATGAATATATGTAAAACTAAGAATGTACTTGGGTTTGATGGTGACATTCAAATATTCCAATCTTATCCCCACTGTGAAATGATCTCCATCAAACAGAAACTTTACAGTGAAGAAGATCTAAGACATTTTAAAATCGGTGAACAGAATCAGAATGAGACGGACACAAAAGACAGCAGCCTCACTGCCTCACATTATTAAAAAATATAGCTGTTTGTGCACACAATATATTGGAGATATTATTGTGAGTGTGTTGTGTTGTGAGTGCTCCGTGCAAATATCCACGGTTACAGAGCGAGGGCGCACTGAGAGTTTGACTCTGTTGACCTTTGACCCCGGCTGCTCTGACCTCTGTGGGTGGAGTCTCTTATGGCCGCTGCTCAATCTGAAAAATGGAAAAACTAATTGCGTGTGTGTTTGGATTTCGACACAACTCCTCAAGAGCAAATCGGCCTGAAAATATCAGCATTCAGGGTTTGTACCAGAAACACCTGAGAACATACTGATGGCAGCTCTGTGGTTCAGGTAGAGCTGCTTCAGAGGAGGATCCACACACAGGTCTCTCTCTGAATCGGGAATATGCAGTTTGCATTTATTAATATGTCAAGTGAAACTCATATTAAAAGATGGAAATAATGTGATCAATATAAACTGGCAACTGCTAAATATGTTTAAAATCTGATGTATGGATTAAGATGATGGAGAACACAGGCTGAAAATAAAGTAGCGTCAGAAACCTCGTCTCACTTTTCTATAAAGTGATGCTTGATTTTGTTACCTCTGCTACAGAGGTTTGTTTTTATCTGCGTTTGTTTGTTAGTTAATAGGATGATGTGAACGCTACTTGATGGATTAACACAAAACCTGGTGGAGGGATAGGTTGTGGGTCAACGAAGAACTACATTTCGAGGAAACATTCCTTTTTTCACTTTCTTTAACATTGCGACAACGGTCTTTATTCAACATTTGGTGGATTTCTCACAGAATAATTAACTGATCTCAATTTTAACCAATAAAAAGTCCTGATCTAGTCGATTGAAATGTGGTTTCTTAAGGGGATTGTTGGGCCGTTGGGCGATTCTGGTATGTGATGGATTTGCATGTTGATACCAGTTATTGAACATTGGCATTAACTATGAAAGCCACTGAGAGGATTTTACTTTCTTACTTTGGCACCACACAGTGGAAGAGTCGAGAATAACACTGTAACTCGGAGCAAACCCCACTGGTTGAACGTTTCTCGTTATCTTTCATAATAACTCATGAGGATCGTTGGATCGTTTGGTGTCGGACTGTCCAGTTTGGTAGAAAATAGATAAGTCTGCTATTCTCTATACTTTTCTTTTTGTAATGTCTGAGTCAGCATATTCTGGTCTGGGCCATAGGTTTTCAGAGTGGGAGACGAGCATCCTCAGGGGCGCTCAATGAATGGCAAACATATAACATCGTTTTAACAAGAGCCGAGATGTGTGTGTTTTGTTGGAAGAAGCTCAGCGATAGAGAAGTTTGAGGGAATTTTTCCTGCCGGAGACATAAACCAATAAATGCCTGAGGACAGACTTCTCTGTAAGTATTTAGTGTCATCTGAAGTTATGTCAAAAAGCAATATCAGGCTGCCTTTGCTCGATAGTTGAGTGTCTCTGAAATGAAATAACATAAAAAATGATCAAATAGACATCCAGAGATTGAGTGAAAATAAGCACAGGCATGGTGTCCGACTGTGAAAACCTCAGGTCTGAGTCAGAGAGAAACATTGATGTTCAGAAACTATTGAAAAGTATCAATGAGCTAATAACAGGGATCCCTGTCTCTGGAGAGAGGTTGAGGACACTGCACAGTATCTATGTGCTGATCCGTTCCATGTGTAATTGTCTATTTGACTCTAAATGGGACAATCATTTACTAAAGGAACATCGTGCTGAATGGAAGGAGACTTTAAACTACTTATTGAGACCAGAAACTCCTTATGAAAAGGCTAACTTTATAAATCAATTGAGAAGTAGAGACATTTCCTCACAAACGTCTTCTTCTGCAACAGTGAAGTCGCCCCCTGCTGGGCATGTGTGAGAATACAGGTTTCACTTTACTAACCCAGAGTCCACGTCTGTATTCACACTCACAGTCTGTGGGCCAATCGCAAGCAGCACCAGGGCTTTCAACTACACCGAGCGATACAGACCATTTAATGACAGTGGACAGGTAAATGTGAACCACTGGCACCACGGTGTCATGGCCGTCGGTCACATGACACAGAGAGATTGTGTGTGTGTGTGTGTGTGTGTGTGGAAGCATCCTCAGCAAACATCGGACCCACTGGAAGCTGAGTGCGGAGTCAGGGTCACACGCAGCTGAGAGCCGACAGCAGGGTCTCCACATCAGAGGGAACCTGCAGAATAACAGCATGTGTTTAGTGGATTCGCTCTGCTTAGGTCTTTCGTTCTGCACACACACACACACACACACACACACACACACACACACACACACACACACACACACACATGTTCCCTCAATCTCGCTGGTATCTGAGCCTGATGTTCCTGAGGTGAGGAGGTAGCACAGTCGATTCTCCACGCCCTCACAAAGCTCTTCTAAACATTGGTCCATTGTGCTGCTCACCCGGCTGCCACTGGTGGATAGAGTTAATGTTATATTGATGTAGCCCAAAGCACACACACATTCTCTCTCTCTCTCTCTCTCTCTCTCTCTCTCTCTCTCTCTCTCTCTCTCTCTCTCTCTCTCTCTCTCTCTCGCCCTCCCTGTGTCCTCCGCTGTGTTGAACTCTCACCGGCTCCACCAGGTCTTCTCCCTCTGCAGACAACACTGTTCCATCATGCTTTCGCCCCAGATATCAGCTATTTTTACATGGAATAATTAGATATAACTGATTTAAATACTGCAAAGCCACATTCTTTTGTCTCCACTTAGTGTGGTTGTGGGTGCACGGTGATGCACACGTGTGTGTATACATGTGTTTGCCTCTGTGTGGACACAAGGTACACGGATCCTCAGTGCTGCTTATCTACAAACCTGTAAATTTAAATTCTGAGGATTTGCGGATGCATAGGGTGAACCCACAAACCCACTGTGCGTTCTGTATGCATGAGCGACTGTGTGCGCTCGCAGGGGGCAGCAGCAATTGGTGCAAGTGTGTGTGTGTGTGTGTGTGTGTGTAGGCTGCATATGAAAGTGAGAACAAGCAAGAACATTTAGCCTGCAGTTAGTTTTTAATAAATATTCACAACAGAGATGCAGATCAACATTTTAATTAATATTTGTTTTGAGCATTTGTTCAGGCTGCTATTCTGCGCCCAGTGTCACCTGCGTGTGTGTGTGTGTGTGTGTGTGTGTGTGTGTGTGTGTGTGTGTGTGTGTGTGTGTGTGTGTGTGTGTGTGTGTGTGTGTGTGTCTGTGCAGGACTCCAGCTGTCTGAAGTCTCCACAGACACAGAATATGGCCGTAATGATGATGATGCTTGTGGTGATTAGGATCCTTCTGATGAAGACACTGGTTTGACTTTGAGCTTCGTCTTTGTGGTTATTGTTGACAATCGCTATGATGATGATGATGACACTGCTTGTGATGATGAGTGCGATGATGATGATGATGTCGATGATGATGAACGTCACACGGATGAAGGAGGTTGGTAATAAGAAACAGTTGAGATGCAGTGTTTGTGCTGATGTGGGAGACGGCCTCTGTGGCAGACGAGTGGGGGGGGGGGGGTAAAGGCTCAAACGAATGGAGGTGAGATTAATTCAAATTTTGTTCACACTCTTGTTAAAAAGATTTTTGAGAAATCAATTTATTCCCTTTTTTCTCCAGCAGTTGATTAGCTTAGCTTCTCTTAGAATGAAGACTGAAGCAGGGGAATCTGACCTGGTTCTATCCAGATGTAGAAAGCCTCTCAGGTTACACTCAGGCTACCATAACTAAGTTTGTTTGCTATTTTAAATAAAGAAACAAAATCTAAATGATCTATTGTTAAAGCATCACTATACACCTTGAATATTAAGTATGCAAGTCAACAAAATATGTAACACAGGTCTTGATTCTATGACATTTTAATTAACGCTGGTAAATATTACATCTTTAAAGTGTGTTTGGTTCTCTAATAATGCAGCAATTTACAAACAAATATCTAATTCTCTTTTAAAGCCAATATCGAGAGCATGATTCATAAGTGCTTCTTCCCCTTTAAGAAAATTGTGTCTGTAAAAAAAGCACAATTATTGTTCTGCTGTATTTCTAAGGAAGAACAGAACAATTTCTTTCCATTTCTTTTGAACAAAATAAGGGGAAATGTGTGTGTGTGTTAGTGTTTGTGTGTGTGTCTGGTGTGTGTGTGCAGTGGATGCACGTACATGCATACAATGACACGTCTGTATTCCTGTGTGTGTGCGTCTCTCCGGGTCCCGTCTACCTCAGTCACGAGGGGACGTTGAAAAGGAACAGTGGCAGTGTGACAGGACGACGAGAGCGAAACCAAATCCACTTTCCTTCCTTCTCCTTCTTCTTCTTTGTGCTCTGGTTTCTCATTGAGCGCTCGGCTCGGCACAATGCTGCATTTCCCCCAACAGTCGCTCTCTGTGGGGAACTCGCCCCCTTCTTCCTAATTTCCCTCTACCTCAACAGAAAGGAGGCCCGTTTAAAGAGCATCATTAGTGCCAGGCCGTTTTCTTGTTTTGCTACTCTCAGAAGAAAGAGGAAGTGTTATCTGTGGCGGACAAACTTAACCCAATTAAGATCTGGTGGGGCGTAGGGGCCCGGCTCGGGACGCAGCTGGGGCCGCCAGCTTGCCAAGCAGGCACGCAGCCAGCCAGGCAGCCAGGCAAGTGGCCAGCTCCCTCACCCAGTCCGCCAGTCAAACAGTCGACCAGCCGGGAAGCCAACCAGCTGCAGTGCACCCAGTACACCCAGTACACCCAGCAGCAGCAGCAGCAGCCTGGCAGGCAGGCGGCTAAACCAGCAAACCAAGCAGCCAAACAGTTAGCCAGGCAGGCAGCCAGCCCAGACAGCCAGCCTCTTCATCCTGAGACGTTTACACTGAGCTCTGCTATTTCAGGATCTATACAGTACGTGTGTGTGTCCGTGCAGAAACCAGAAGGTGAATAAAGACGATTGAGATGCTGAAACATTACACGATTGGACATTGTGATATTATCTAAATATTAATAATAATAATAAATGCGCAATTTTTCTCTTAAATATATTTTGTGCATAAAGCTTTCATTGATGGGAACGAGTTTAAGCCTCAACTTACGTCATCTGTTCTGTTCAGTTGCATGTGAAGGAACCCTAACCCAGGACAGACAGAAGCAATCGATGCCACGAGTAGCAGAGAAATAAAATGAGAATAGAGAAAAGTGTCTAACATAGATGAAATGGTGTGTCAATGTTTAAAGTACATAAGAGAATAGTTGTATTCATAATCTACGATCAGCTGCAACCAGTCCTCTTCATTCTTGATTGTTTTCATTAAGATCCATGGGTTTGGGGATATTCAGGCCACATTTGCTATTTTACAAATGAGCCACTATAGGTTCACATCCATTTTGTTTTGGCCACAAGACGACCAGAAGAGACGCGTCAGTGCCAGAAGTGGCCCACATCCGTATTCTGTCTGGAATCAGTAGAAACAAAGACATCTTACACAATGTTGAGCTCACACATGACGGATCAAACAGAAACCTGCATCTCTTCATATTGTGCTTTTGCAGAAGATGCTCCGGTTGTTCAGGCTGCACTGAGTGGGAGTGTGTTGCTGCAGGTGCAGGTCAAAGGTCAAACATGAAACCACAGCGGAGAGAGTTTACAATATCACAGGAGGGAGTTTACAACAAGTTATCATCATAATAATCGATTTATCTCTTCTTTTGCTACAATAACAAAAACATTTGTGTTTTAAAATAATCCAGTAGAATCCAGTAAAAAGTTGCTCTGTTGTATTAAGTCAGCCTTGAGAAATATGAACCCATCCTTTAACCGACAGTGGATTAAATATTTACTCCCCATGTCAAATATTCCTGCTTTAATAAAGAATAATTCATACAGGTCTCAGATAGCAGCTCTTTGGAGTGATCTTCATTCATCTTCCAGGACCTCTGGTAGCTGTAAAGTGTGAACACATTTCTTTATTTGCAGCTTTCCAGGGAAGAGCAGAGGCTCCGCGGGTTCAGATGAATTTTGTTAATTTTGAATTTGCCAAACATGTGAATATGAGAGATGATGTGTGATAGTGTGTGTCTGCGTGGAAACCAAGAGATATAGAGGACAAAAGATCCCCTGTCATATGCAAATGTGGATTGAAACTGAGACATCATTGCCCCTAACATGAGAGTACACAGCCCAGACACACACACACACACACACACACACACACACACACACACACACACACACACACACACACACACTCACACACATACAGCACATTTCTAAATCATCAAACCTTCTTCCCCTGGTGCCACACCTCATACTGGCACACACTCAAGCACGCTCACCCCATGATCCATAGACAAGTGCCAGATACACACTCCAACAGCCAAACATGTTGATAATTAGAGCCTTGTTATTGGAAGGTGTTATCACAACAATTAACACCCTAATGTGTGTATGCATGTGTGTGTGTGTGTGTGTGTGTGTGTGTGTGTGTGTGTGTGTGTGTGTGTGTGTGCGTGTGTGTGTGTGTGTGTGTGATGGCAGTGATGGGAGGAAAGGTGCCGGTCGTGTGTGCACGCCTTCACGTGACGCTGGGTGGCGAGGAGGTGTGTGTGCATTCCATTAATTCTACCACACAGGCCTGGCATGCTGACACACACAGTCACACACACAGACACACAAACACACACACACACACACACACACACACACACACACACACAGTCAGGGTTCGATGTAACAATGAAACAGTTTCCCATCTGATGAAGTTCCTGTGAATTCTGACACAACAGCAGCAGGAATAGGTGGAGTGATAGATTCTGATTGATATCCAGGGGAGAAAGGAGGAGGAGGATGAGGAGGAGGAGGAGGAGGAGGAGGAGGTTACAGAGAAAAGGAGATGGGGGGAGCAACAAGGGAATAGGAGACGAGTCAGGGCGGTTTGTTAAACTCTTTATTTTTAATCAGGTGGTCTGTGTTTATACAAAAAGAAAGTCAGAGTCAACTCTCTGATCCCCGTTGTTAACATATAAGTACTCAGAACGTATAAGTACACAACATATTAAGTACTCAAAACGTAGGACACAGTATATCATAGTACGCAGTCACAGGGGAGCTGGATGGAGATGACTCCTTTGGCACAGGTAGGATGGTGGAGGTTTTGAAACATCTGGGGAGGCATGGTAGTTCAGTATCTTGCCCAAGGGAGCTTCAGCACCCAGATGGGGAAGACTGGGATCGAACCGCCGACCTTCTGGTTAGAGGACGACCGCTCTGCTGGAATGATGGAGGGATGGTTTCGGTCAGAACAGGGGGAAACAGTGCTGACAGGTCGATAAGAGGACGGAGGAGGGGAACTAAATGTACATGTGGGGGAGTCAGGTTTTAAAATCTGTCCATTTCTATAATTTGCAGCACAGTTTTTAAGAAAATGGGGGGGGGGGGGGGGGGGGTAAACCGAGGTGGTGAGAACAGATGTCAAATCAATGTGAAGCAAGTTTAATGTCTACACCAGTTATTTTGAACATATACGAGTGGAAACTCTCACATACTGTCCTGTTTAAATATTATATTCACATTTATCTGAAGAAGTTTTAATTGCATACAAACAAGAAAGAAACTAGGAAAAGTGATTTAATAACTTAAATAATACTGTATATTTAACTGCTTCGTTATATTTCAATAGAACCTTTGTTACCTGAGGATTATTGGTGGAAAACCACAACTCAACTGCATTTGAGTTAAATTTTAAGGTACTTTCCTTCAGTACTTTCCTTCTCTATCTTATGTTTCTGCTCCATAACAATACTCCTCTCTGCTGATTCACCACCTGCTACACTGAGGTGAAATAAACATAAATGCATCAACAATAAAAAACAATAATCCAGTGACACATTCTGATAAATGCATTTTTATTTATTTTGTAAATAAACGAGAAACATATTGTGCTTATAGGTTTTTGTAATTTTACACTCACTCATGTAATTTGAGAAATCCTGATTTCTTACAGATGAAGACGCTTTAAATATCAATTTAAGATACTCGCTGTTATTTCTGCACACAAACAACTTTTACACGCACCACATAGTGTCCAGTGTGTGTCTGTGTGTGTGTGTGTGTGTAGGCTGGAGTAATGAGGTGGAGACAGTTGTCCATTACTTCCTGAGCTGATGGCTCCTCGCAGCAGTGCACCCACAGCTGGAAGGGAAGAGGAGGAGGAGGAAGAAGAGGAAGAGACACACTCAGATGAGCCCTCTGTGTGTTTGTCTCAAATTATTACAGAAAATCACAGGGAACTCAAATCTATGGCACAAATAAAAACCTTACATGGATGGAAATAAGCAAGAACACTGATTGTAATAGAAAGAAAGGAATGGACACGTTTCTTCAGGAAGCGTATTAAAGGAAGCTCACATTTAAAAACCTTGTTCTGCCAGTAAAATGCAAAATTCAAAACACATTTCTATTTAACGTAGTGCAGCAGTGTAACTCTGTGTGTGAGTCAGTTTACAGGCTGAGGATTTGCAGATAAATCTCTCTCCCTGTGTCGTATGGAACGAAGAGCAGGAGTGTGGCGCCATCTAGAGTTTGAAAGCTGCAGTGTCATCCTTTCTCATCCGGCTAGTGGGCCATTCCTGCACTTTATCTTGCAAACTCTCAATCTGCTTCTCTGGTGTGTTTTGTTTCATCTGTCACGTTTGACAGAATAAGCTTCAGGCTTTCAGTACCTGCTATGTGGAGCTTTTTTTACAGCTCGGGGGGGGGGGGGGGGGGGGATTCCATAACTATCCACAGTGATTCAGTCCTGACATAACAGTCTATATTAATAATTGGTGTGTATACAATTATCTTGATGTGAAGTCTAATAGTCAATTCTCTCATGAATAAAAGACACAATTATTAAAACGTGTTTCTCTTCCTCCTGAAAACCCGTTAAACCCCCTACACACAAAGAAAACATCACAAATACTCCACAGCAAACCGTTGTTGAACATTTACACTTTATATTGTTTTTATAAAAAAAAAAGAAACCAAGAAAGAAAGAGAATACAGGATTTAAAAATTATCTACAAAACTGGACAAAATGTTGAGCAGTTTAAAAGAAAAGCTGTTTTCTCCCCCTCACAGATCTCTGCTCTCTGTTGTGTCAGCGATGATCTTTCACACTCTGATGGTTCAAACTAAACGTGGGCGGGTTCACGGCACTGGTTCCCAACACGGGTTCACGGCACTGGAGAGAAATGTTCAACACGCACAGAGGACTTGTCACCAGCAGAGTCACAAACAGACGTGTGTTCAGTACGAGCTGGGATTCAGTTCACGAGCGCCTCACAAGGATTATTCACAAAACCCCCCCAAAAATCTGAAAATGCTACACACTCGAGCAATGAGACAAAAATAAATAGAACTAATTAACATTACAAAGACAGAAATAAAGATTTAAATGGATGTTAAGGAGTTAAGTCGTTAGTTTTTCCCAATTATTAGAAAAAGCAAAGATCAATGACAATTTAAACTAATTTAAACAGAAACATTTAACTCTAGAGCTGATAAACAAGGAATGAAAAACGCTTTTTAATCCTTTTACTGGCAAATCAACAGAATTCGGGTCCCATTGCAAAGTATGGATATTTGTTCACTCGGTTTTTGCATAAATTAATGACAGCAAAAATACACAAAGTTCGTCTTCCTTTATTTTATCCTGGGAAACCTGTCCAGCTGCCGCTGAAAGTACAACCGAAGGTAATAAATTAAAATATATGTTGATTTGTCGTGAAAGATGCCATAAGAAGTATATGCAGCTGGGAGCCATTCAACTTTTTTTCTATCTTGACGTCAAAAAAATAAAGTCTAACAAAAAATCCGAGGCAAGAACGCAGCTTACATACAAACTCATTATCGGATTTCTCTCCTCAGGAGAATCCTTGAAATTTCAAGCACCATCTTGAAACACTGTTGAACAGTGAACAACATATTTATATTCATAATTTACAGAACAAGTCAATGTCCTACTGCCATCATGTGACCACCAACATCTTTAGCCTGTTTGGTTTTTATAAATATGAACCAGTTTTCCAGGATTTTTTCTTTTTTTGCATTTGACAGTAAACGTTCCCCCTGCGCAGGTCGTGACTGAGACCGACACCAACACCACAAAGGATTAGGTTCCCAACTGGAACATGGTTATTTCAGGGTGGATTTAACAGTTTGGGTTAGAGAAAAACAAGAATGACAGTGACATTAGAACATTTTCATCATGATCTTCATCTTCAGAATACTCCCTGGTGTCCACTGTCAATCCGTCCACAATAACAAGACGATAAAGTCAGACATTAAATACCAACTTTTCTACTTTTTCTCAAAGTCACAAGAGGAATCCTACGCAGAGGCCAGGAGTGTTCTGTTCTAGAGTTAGGTCAAATGAAAGACTGCTGGTAGTCTGCATGTGTAACACTGCATGTGCGCCTGTGGGTCTCTGTCCTTAGTGTCGGGGGCCATTCAGCCGAGGGAGAGGGGGACCTTATCAGAGAGAGGAGGGGAAAAAGGAAAAGATATACATTAAATTAAAACTTTATTTCTTTATATCCAGTGTCCTGTTTTCAACGTATAATAACAAGACCAAAGACGAAAGGTGGAGGAGGAAATCCTAAGTGACCCACCTGGAGAAGAGAGAAGTGGAGGACGGGAACTCTTTAGGGAGGGAGGGGGGCCTCGAATATTGTGAGGGCCCCTGGGACCTTGGTGAAATAAAGGAGGATGGTGCAACAGGGGCCCTCGATTCCCGCCGGGGCCGTTGAAGAGGTTGTGCTGGAGTTGAGGTCCTCGTTGAGATTGGCCCCCTAGTGATGGACCAGGAAGCCCATGCAAGGACAGAAGTGGCGGAGGTTTGGTTTTGGGATATGAACCTTAAAAAAAAGAGAGAAAGAAGCTTGTTATTGTACATGGTGCATAATAAATAATAAGAGCTTATGGATTTAAGATTGTGGACTTTTATATCCCAGTATCGGTGTGTTACAGAATCATTACACCCCTGTGCACATGAAAGAAAATGCATTAAAGCCCAGGAAGGTCCGGTGCTTTCCAAAAGAGCAAGGACTAAAAATGGCTTCTATATCTACAAGAGGCCTCCACATGACTGGTCTTTATTGTTATTATGGAAATGTGAATGTTCCGGTTGGCTGGTCTAACCTGGCGAAGGCAGGAGAGGTGGGCGTGGAGGTGGGGAGTGGTCCATCATGGGCCCGTCTCCAGGCTGAGGCTGAGGGGGTCCCGGTGGCGTGGGGAGCAGAGGAGGTGGTTTCCCCAGTCCTGGAGGTAACATGCTCCCTTTCTCCCCCTCGTTGTTGGAGGCTGGACAGAAAAGAGGAGATCAAAATTAAAGACTCACAACAGGAGGAGAAGATGTGACCCAAAAGACTAGAACAGGAAAAGAGAAAGAGTTTAAAGGTGCCGTCGGTTAAACTGACTCGGCACCCGGCTCTTCCAGACACTTCGCTGTAATCACCTTGGATGTGCTCCTGTCGGGCCCTGACGTACTCTGAGATGGTTTCCAGCTCCTCGGGGTAGAGATGCACCCCCTCAGCCAACAGCGTGAGGAGCGTGCGTGTATCGGTGGGAACGCTGTGGCGCTCCATCTTTTCCCGATCTAGAAAATCATCCAGGAGCTGCGACGCCTGTGCTGCAATGTCGGCAGGGTCCCTCGGGGGGCGCTCTTTGACGAGTCCCCGGCTGTGCTCGGCTGAGACAAAGTCCATGGCCTGGTCTTTGGGCATGTTGCGATGGACTGAGGGGGAAATGAGGGGGTTAGTTGTGAGGTGGCAGTCGAGTGAAGGGGGGGGGGGGGGAAGAGTTGAAATAAGACAAATCTAAATCTGTAGCTGTAGCAGAACAACCCACGGAGTTCTTACAGGTCACTCAGTTCACTCTGAAATGCTTTTTGTTTGATGTGATCAGACGAATGGAGTTAATGAAGTGATGCTTTGGTGGTTACTTTGAAAACGGTACTTTTGAATGTGTGTTTTTTGATGATTGGAAGGAGAAGGTGAGGGGGGGGGGCATGCAAGTTGTGTTAAGATGAACATTTATCAGTGACTTTATTGTTTGTCATGTTTTTATCAACAACAAATTGCCTTATTTTATCTGCTTTAGCTCAAACATTCAGTGATTAGATCTTCGGTTGAGTAAACCCGACGAAAACATATAAAGTTCATATACTGTGTTTTCAGTGTAGCATCATTATATATCTTTGATGTTCTCGTTTCATATGATGCATATCTTATATTTGTATTATGTTGGTGTGAGTTGAATATATCAGTTTTTGTGAATTAGGCATGGAACTGCATGTTTTAGACTTTATTCAGTTTGGTTGGTTATGTAATGTTCTCTAATGAACTGATGTAGATTGTTGTGTATACACCATGGACTGTTTATAAAGATGGTCGACATGGCAGCTCCCACAGTAACAGCCAAATCATCCTGTTTGCCCCCTGGTGGCTGGCTACAGTAAAGGGCCTAAACCCCGCCTCCTCCATGTTAACAGTTAGGACATGGACCAAATTATGTATTTATTACTTATTTGATTAACAGCTGAGACGTACAATCAATTAGTCAAGCGCTTGTCTCACCATCGCCATCTTTGTTCAACAGTCACTGGTAGAATCCTGTGTGATTTGATTGACTTGGGCTGAAATTTAAATGAATACAAATGTTCTAGTCACAACAATTGAGTGCAGAATTGATTGTAGTTTGTGTGTTTTAATGGTTGCATTTCTTGTTTTTATTTGGGTTGACAAGAAGCCTGTAGAAGATTTAGTGTTCAGAGAGGATGCAGAACAGACGTAGACCACATTGGAGCGCCGAGGCTGAGAGAGGGATGGAGGGTTGTTACTGAGGCGGACTGGAAGGAGTACGAGGGGTACGGACTTACTTTTGAGGGAGTCTGAGAATATGATAACAGTGCAGGAGGACAGAGCTATGTTTGTCTGCTCCACCAGAATACATAACGGGGAGCCTTCTGCTCGGACGTCCTGCAGGGCCCGGGTCAGGCCCGTCTCCGCCTGAAGGTAGAGCATTTCCACTGACAGGCCACGCTCCTGCAAGCACTGGCTTAGCGATTTGGGGTAATCCCTTTGAGAGGAAGAGAAACACTTTGTTAACTTGACATTTCTATATTGACTGAACTGAAAGGTGGAGAAACCCAAATTATATCAGTGAGGGAACTTTGGGTGGAACTTGTTAAGTTAAGTGTTAACGTGTGCGTTAGGTTACATATATATTAATATAGGTAGGTATAGGTATTAAAAGGTAAAAGATCAATTCTAATTCACAGGAAGCCAAAATCATCTTAGTAGGCTACAACTGCCATGGCCACCTTTTAACTTACAGACAGCATGTGTGTGTTATTGCTATCATAAGCACGTTTGAAAGTCTTTTGGATTTATATCGTGTGAAATAATAAACCCTAACAACTGCAGGTTCAAGCATAATAAGCCTTTAGAAAACAAAACAGTCATCAAGTGTCATCTCTTGGCTGGAGGGTTGATTCAATTATAGGTGTTTGAGTATGAGATGTGTGCAGCTTCCACTGATGAACCTTAAAAAACAACAACAGTGTTTTAAAAACAGAACGAACATTTGACTTTTGTGTGTAAGTGTATGTAAATAGCATGTTTTTGAGAAAGTGTGACTCAAGTTTAATATGTAAAGTGAATAAGGACATTTCAATGACAGACCTCAGTGGACACGTTTGTGTGTTTGACAATGTGAGACAAACTCATTTGTAGTTTTAAAAGTGCATTACAATGTTAGCATTGATTACATGTTTTTAATATGCAGAACTAAACAGAACCTTGGTTATGATGTCCATTTATTTGTGTATAGTGATTTGACTTATTACTGTTAAACCAAAGAGGTTATAGAAAATCCTGAAACACACTAGAACACAGTTTTCATAGAATTTACATTTGTTATGTTTTTTTGTTTTCATTACACTTTTGGTTTTGATGTGTTTGTATATATATATATATTTTGCATGAAGGGCAAATAGAGATGTGTCCTTTCAAACCTGGAAGAGAAATTCCAATGTTTATTTAATGAAGTTGGTTAAATTTGGATTTTGTGGAACTTCTAAATCTGTCTTTTTGTTGCAACATGTTCTCCTGAGGACACCAGGCACATACAAGTAGGTAGAATCACAAACTAACTTGAGAATCGTTAATTTTGTTATATTGTTATTGTAGGGGACCTTGACAAATATAATTTAACACAACATAGAAAGCAAACTGAAGCTTTCAACACTTTAAAAAGGGGCTTTTCTCTTCATAATTGATGGTTGAAGAGCTTGCGTTACAGAGAATGACTGGTTGGCTACTGTCAAGTACACATACACACAGGATCAACTGGTTATGTTCAACAGTTTTATGACTTTTTATGATTTGTGGAGGCATCACAAGGCCTTAAAATGAAATAACAAGAATATTCTATATTTTTACCATTGAGAACTAGACCAGACAAACTCTATCTTAGTAGATTGGACCACGAACAAAACTGATACAATGAAACCAGCAGCAGAAGACATTTAAAGATTCAGACGTGGGTTTTTTATATAAACACTGCATTCATAAAACATGCAGACTACTTTTTCCACATTGTCTTGAGTTCCAGTAAACTCCCCCCTCCTCAATCTACACTCAATACGCTACAACCATGACAACGATCTAAATGAGATTAAGCTCAGGAGAAGGAGAATCATCCAATCATCAGTGCGACGCCCCACTGATCTGCAGCTTCATGGTAGAGTGGCTATTAAAACACAGGAAAGAACCTGAAGAACTGTGTGAAACCAGATCCTCTTGTCTGAATAACATAGGACTAAACTCTTTGCTCTCAGTTATGAGCAGCACGTCTGATTCTTTTTTACCGAGGCCTATCTCCTCAAATTTCATACATGTGGAAAAAAGCCTTACCGGGGGGGGGGGGTCAGTCTGAACAACAGAACCTGTTTGTGTTTCTTCTTCACAAACGTTTCACTCTTTCAAAACAGTTAGTTAAATGACTTCCATCACTTTTGTCTAATTGACTGGAAACAGGGTATAACTCTCAAACTTAACCTGGAAAAGCGGCCAGAACTTCCACTGCTTATAGTTTTACATATTTTGTCCAGGTACTCACAGACACTGGTTGGTGACAGACATCACCACACAGTCCGGAGGCTTCCTCTCCTCCTGCACTTGTCTGTAGAACTTCTGGTACAGGGTTTTACGTCGGTCCGCTGGAGTGGAGTTCTCTGGTTTGGCTGAGGTTGTGAGAGCGGTGATAGAGTTGGTTAAAAATAAAGAGGAAATTTAAAAAGAGAGAATTTATATTTTTGATTAATTTGCAACCAACAGTGCACCTCTCTATGTAGTTTGATGCATTTTCATACGGATACATTTTACAGGGATTTAATTGTACTTTTTTCCATTTAGAACAATATCAAAGAAAGCATCTCACCATTTGACTGATGCTTGAATCCCTCAAACTTTACACTTCCAGTGAAGTTTTGAATTTGCTCTCGTTCTTCATAGCTGAAAGAAAAGTGGCGATTATTAAAACGTGGCATTACTAAATACGGATTTAGTATTTGTCATAACTGTTGCACATCCCACAATAACTGTTTGAAGTTTGTATAATGACGCACACTGACATTTGAACAAAGGCTGATCTTTCCTGAAAGAGTTGTGTGAGCTTGTTCCGGACTTCACAAATATGACAACAAAATAAGTTATTTGCCTTGGGCTGGCCACACTACAGTGTTATGATGTCACACATCCTGATGAAGTATCAGAGATATTTTTTTATCCTACCGCCAAAAAGAGCCGGAGAAAGTGAGGAGTGAGAAGGAGAAAGTGGAGAAACAGAGGAGTGAGACGGAGAATGTGGAGAAACAGGAGTGAGACGGAGAAAGTGGAGAAACAGGAGTGAGACGGAGGAAGGGAGAGAAACAGAGGAGTGATAGAAACAGAGGAGTGAGACGGAGAAAGGGAGAGAAACAGACGAAAAAAGTGGGGGAGTGGGATATAAGAACTATTCAATTGTTCAGATGAGTTGAGATGTATTATCTGTACAATTGGTTGAGACTTTTGAGTCAAGATGTGAAATTGAAATTATAGCTTTTGCTCCCTTTATTTAATTTTTCTGAAGTTAAGCCCTTTATTTGAACATGCACAGTTTTCAAATTATATTTATTTTCTCTTATTTTGAAATGCAGCCTCACTTTTGTTTAGTTAATGAGAACATTACCAATATCTGCATCATACATACATGTTCAGTTCTACGTTACGTGACAATAATAGTCAAATTTGTTTTGAATTGTACTGAATTAATTTGATTTGACAGTCAGGTAGTGAGAACATGCAGATGCTGATTCAACTACTAGGCTACTTAAATATATATGACTCTAAATAGTTAGACATCATGATCTCCCGGACCTTTGCTTCAACTAACTGGACCTCTTTAAATTTGAGTTGAATCCCCCTGTTCTATAGTGTAAGATACAATCATTACTTATTATCAGGTCAGGGTTAAACTCTCTGACTGGGACCACGTCACATCATTGACTCCTGTTGTCTTTAACTAAGAAGGTGCACGATGCCATATGTGAAACCAAAGTTATGTGACACCTTCTCGTCCTTCTATCTGATTGTAGCAGTCAAACTTAGGAAACAGAAGCTCCTCTACATTACAGCTGTCTTCCCAGCCCCTGTCACTCTGAGCAGGTGGATGCTACCCAGCGGGGGTTCGGACTGAGTGGGTGCTGGATCCTGTCTGACCGGTTCTGAGCTCGTACCTGTCCAGGACATCCTTCAGCTCGTCGCCCCTCTCGTCTCCCCTGCCCGGGTAAGGGGCTCCTCTCCGGAACCGACGTTTCTGGGCACTGCATCACAACATGAAAGCATTTCAACGACGGCTTCAAACAACAACACAACGTGTTCTCCCCTTGCAGCAGTGGAAAGGACATCTATAAATCGCTTGGTAAGAACAACAACTGTCTTGTGTTGTGGCTGCTACCAACCATGCTAGCTGCTAATGCTACATTTGCAACACGGCTTACCTCCCGTTCGGGTTCGGTGGAGCCCGCCGCGAACCTGCGGATGATTTCGGCCAGGACGACATTTGAAAATAACTGTAACTTCACCTGCATTCGCCCAAAAGACACCTTTATACAGTGAGAGAGAAGGCGTGAGGTTTTCTCCAGGCGTTATTCCAACATTGCCTCCACTAGGAGGAGAAGAATGAGGAGGTGGAGGAAGAGGAGGAGTTCTTCTTCTGGCGGTCTTACGCGTGTAATACCGCCACCTGTCGGTCATGGATGTCAAGGGTGGAATTCAATTGGAGCAAATCTGAACTTTCTACAACTCTGACATCATTTCATTGACTTTAACTAATTTCTCTTTATCAGCATTATAAATATTATGTATGAAATATACCCGCATTATATATATTATACATCAAATATACCTATATTATATATAAGACGTCACATATACCCACATTATATATATTATATATCAAATATACCCACATTATATATATAAGTTCAGCCCGTTTTGTTGATTACAAGGCCAAAAGCACTTAGCTAACAACGCTATGGTGCACAACTGATATTATATCCCTAACATCTGCTGGTGGCCACTAACACCTGTTAACATCTACTGGTAGTTGATAAGTTAAATAGTGCAGAAGACTTTTAAATGTACAATGGATAATGAACATCTGTATTCCAAAAGGAAAAAAATTGTGTTTAAAGAGTCAGGCCATCAGAATAGAAATGTTTGGCAGAGGTTTGGTTATAGTTGATGGTTAGTTCCATATCCTCGTGTTGGGAACCCTGAAGAATAGTTAACGCACACATGGAAGTCTATAGTGAAAATATAAAAGGTGGATACAAATAAGTGCACAGTCATAAATGAAAATGTGAGATCAAAATTTAACTTATAATATTTTACTATTCAGTGTGAAGGATGATTTTTAATTTTGTTTTATTCAATATATCTACTCACATACTCCACCATTACAGACAGGAACTCCTCACTTCATTTGTCAGTGCTTGTTTTGGTATTTTTTCCTGACTCTTATTGAGGGTTAAGAACATAGGATGTCGCACCTCGTTGATACCTATGACACAAATTATTATTTGTAATTAAGGGCTTTACGGATACAATTTGGTCGATTGAGGATTAGATAACAACAAGAGTGCAATAAAACTTTATTACATTTTTTGTATTATTTTATTAAACAGGGTCAATGCACAAATACAATTATCTCGAAATGAGAAGAGATGATTTATGCCAGATTTAGCTATCAGCTCATTTCCGCCTGAGGATCTCTAAATCTAAAAACACATCAAATACAAAAAAAAGAGTTTACTATACAACACCATCAAATACCCTACGACACAAACTGTAATACAGACAAATCTGACAACACATCAACATATACCAGCAAATAAATTCAATATATAAGGAAAAAACTACAATTCAACACAATTAAAGATCAGATTAACGCTGAATCTTCATGTTTCCATCATAATTAACGTGTTGACTGTTGTGATGAACAAGAGGAAGAAGAAGAGGAGCAGGTAACCATGGGGACGCGCTGCTCGGACCAGGTGTCGCGCACCTTCCGTGCGTGTCGCGCGGATAAGCTCACGCACTCCGAACCGTGAGCGCGCCGCGGCGGTGACAGTCGCCATTTTATTTTGAAAATCAATCAGAAGTGGAGGCACAGCGACTCTACTGTTTCGACAAGTTTTGTTGCGAGCACCGAGGCGGGATGAACATCTGATCCACTCTCTGGGCAGCACGGTGAGACCCGCGCCGCGTGCCGTACACCTCCGGCCGCAGACTTTAGCGTAGCGAGCACAAGCCGTGGTGCTAACACGGAGGATGGCCGCTAGCCACCAGCGCGGGGTAGGGGGTATTTGCTGAAGAGCTGCTGTCATATTGGTCCCGTGGAGAAAGTAATATTCCCCGAATTTAGCCGAATTTCCCGTGGGGTGGTCGCGGGTTTCTTCCACCGGTGGCGTCGTGGCTCGGGTCGACACCCACGTTGGTTCGGTGTAACAGCTGCGGCGTCGGTAAACGGCAGCATTTGCTGTTATCGTGCTAGCGAAGCCCAGAGATTAGTCGGAGCCCGTTAGGAGGAAGCTAACGTTAACAAGGCTGGTGCTAAGGTTAGCTGGCTAGCCCCCATCCGCAACACTCGCGGCCTTCGCGTCCACGACCGAGGCGTGTTTTAACGGACCCTAGGTTTCACTATGTAGTTCAGGAATTCAAACGACCATTTTACAAATTGGACACACGGCAATAGCGGTGAGCGTTTGCTAATTCACACACACGCCAGCTCGCACTGTTGCTAATGCTAACTTCGTGTATATTCTTGATTTGGTAGCATTAGCTTGCAGGCGACGGGGAGTTGGAGATTTTAGAAGACAATGTAAGATATCGACCGCGGCCAAATTAGTCCCGGAACCAAACCAACGTCTTTACAATGAAATATTCGGTGGATACGTAATTATTTGTTAATGTTGCCGCTAGCTAATGTTTCTCGTGGACATGTTGGCTAGCTTTAACGCAAACTTCTCTCGAGCGAGTGTTTACCAGCGTCATGGTGATGTTAGCTCCGCTTGTTAGCTAGCTGGCCCCACTTGCCACAATAGACTGTCCCCAAAATACGAATCGATAGTTTATTTGATTTATTCCCCAAACACACTAAGAATTCTGGCAAAAATCACGGCGGTTAAACTCTTAGTTCACGCGCAGACAACTCGCGAGGTTTTTCCTCTCCCGTCAACAGCAGCTAGCTGAAATTAGCTCGCTCTTTGTCCGAGTGGGGGAGATTCTGCCCTTTATTCGTCAGGAAATCCCGGTGCTAGCTGCTCTGAACGCTGCGTGCAGGCGAGCTGGTTAGTGCACGCTTCTCATCGAACGTGCTATTAAAAGCAGAGAAGTTAGTTTGCTCGGTGAGCAACGTAACAAGCTTTGAATCGCTGTGCCAAGTATTGGGGTGGAGGAGGAGGGGGGGGGGGTACAATCGAGGCCTAGCACAGGATACTGGCACGTTAGGGTTTCATGTAACTCTGCTCTGTCGTCGTGAAGATACCACACGCGACTCAAACTTCAAAGTGTGCCGACTGTATTTGCAGATAAATTAATGGCAGGAGAAGTCAAACATATGTTTCAGTGCAGCTCCAGGTCTGCCACGCTCATAGGCCTCAAAGCCTGTCACAGTACTGGTTGTTGTGAATGGATGGTAAATACTGCCCAGTCTGCCACTGGGACTACAGCCTCAAGTTTCGGGCTGTTTACAAAGGAATTTAAACAAATTGTGTCTCCGGTATCTTTATTAGTTCCTGTCGCAAAGGCTTTAATTTGTTTTTAAAATGTGTTATTCTAATAAATCTCTTTCATTCCAGATGCTGAACTCGTTTTTAAACTGAAGGACTTTATCTACCAGCGGGACCCACTGACAGGAAAACCCAGTTGGAAGTCGACCTTTTTTTTCACCGTTTTTTGGGGGGGGGGGGGAGCAGAAGTAACCTATCACTGAAGTGACAAAAGGGGAATAATGGTGATTTTGCGCCGTGCTCGGCCGCCTGCTTCCGCCCCAACCAGCAATGAATCTTGATTCGCTCTCGCTGGCTTTGTCTCAGATCAGCTATCTGGTGGACAATTTAATAAAGAAAAACTACCGAGCCAGCCAGCAAGAAATACAACATGTAAGTGCTATCAAGAACATGTTGTGTCAACAGATGTTATAGTTCATCGGCATGAGGTGCCTAGATATCTTGTTGTGACTTGTAATGATGTGTTCCCTGTGCCCTTCCAGATTGTGAATCGTCACGGTCCCGAGGCAGACAG
Organism: Pleuronectes platessa; assembly: GCF_947347685.1. Taxonomy (NCBI): domain Eukaryota; kingdom Metazoa; phylum Chordata; class Actinopteri; order Pleuronectiformes; family Pleuronectidae; genus Pleuronectes; species Pleuronectes platessa. The sequence continues at coordinate 4,668,877 of NC_070632.1, forward strand.
GCATCTACTACGCTGTCTCTTCTCTCATGTGGATTTCAGTGGCGATGGTAAAAGCAGTGGCAAGGACTTTCACCAGGTAAATTATGATCAGAAACATTTTGCTTGTTTACATTTGATAATTTATTGGTGGTAATAGTGGCTGTAAAAGGTTATTGTTCTCATTAAGCAAGGAAAGGGGCGTTTCAGGGGCAGCTTTTCTTGTTTCTTAAAACCAGCGTTTAAATTCTGAAATTCAGTTTGACTAAAGTTCACCTGCTGTGCTTGGAAGTTTAAAACTTTTTCACATGTTTCTTATTAAAACGAAGATTGTGCACAGCCAGGGGACTGAAAGCACGATTATAAATGCAAGCGTTACGATATAAGAAACATTTAAACGTCTACTTTAGCTTACTTTATTCCAGCCATCATTAAACATAAGCTGCATTCAGAAATGCACTGAAGTCCGAATATTCAAGTTTCTCCACAGCGAGAACGCAAACGTATGAGCGAGAGCCTCTGGAGTTTAACGTGCACAGAGACTCCACAGGAGCCATGTCTGAAAACGGCTTTTTAATGCCAGGGAGAGATGGGATCTTGTATCAGGGACCTAGGTTGCACCATGAAATTAAGTCTTTTCAGTGAATTGCTGGCTAAATATGTTGGAAACTATGACTGTTTGTGAGTCATTATCCTCTCTTTTGATGGTCAGATAGCATCAGAAACTTTTTTTTTCTTCTTCAAATTGTCAAAAGCCAGCAGTCAAACATTCACACCCACTTCAAACCATGATTGGTCCGCAGTGCTGAGTGTGCACCTCATTAGTTGTTACACAACTAGTAGTGCTAAACACTGTTTTCCATGAGAGACTGCATCATTATCCCAATTTTCAAATGGTATCACGTTACCCGACTGTGTGACAGCTGGCTTTCCACTGTGCCCAGTGTGTCCAGCAACTAGAAACGCCTTAGATATCTGACATGGTTGGGGCGGCATGTCTAAAGAGCTTGTTCATAAACGGGCCCTTATCCTTCTAACTTGAAAAAAGTAGTGCTCAGTTCGTAGTAGTCACCTTTTTTTTAATTTGGCAGTTTTCCTCACAAACTCCTAATGTCCTCTCATTATTGCTCGTTAGTGTGTTTTCTGTCTAAGTCAATGCATACATCTTCAAATATAGTCCATTGAGAGCACGTATTTCATTATGGATCCCTCTTTGTGTATATATATATATTTATTGGCAGATTTTTGAAAGTAAAGTCTTGGTAGTTTTTACTTGATTATTATGTTCATGCAAGAATTGCTTTGACTTGGCAGACATGTGACTTGATACTTGTTACTTATTTTGTTCTTCACCTGCCTCTGTTCTCTTTATTCTCTTCTCCTCGGAATGTTCTGCTGTTCAACTTGCCCAAGACACAGTTTCTGATCCAGGAGTGTGTGTCGCTGATATCGAAGCCAAACTTTATCTCAACTCTGTGTTACGCCATTGACAATCCCCTACACTACCAGAAGGTAAGGAGCAGATGATGGAATCTCACAAATATCAATATGGTTGTTTGCATCTCACTGACGAGAATTACTGAAGGAATATATGCAGCTGTTTAAAATACGTTCATACGTTACTGTCTTTGTTCATTTCTAAATCTCTTAAATATAATTGCACTGGCTTTCGGTTTCAGTATCAGGCTGAAACCACCTAAGATGTCATCTCAGAATTGAAAATGAATGTTCAGAAAAATAATTAAAGTCAACGTTTGTTTAATTTTCTTCCAGAGTTTGAAGCCATCGGCCCATTTATTCACTCAACTGAGTAAAGTTCTTAAGCTCAGCAAGGTCCAAGAGGTAAGAGATGACTCTGCAATCCGCTCTATTAATCACTTAACTGAAAGGGACAATGGTCATAAAATGTTTTTCCTGGCTGAAAATTAAGCGGGGGTGGTACAGAGCCGGGGTATGGACCCAGGGACCCCAGACAGCTCCCCTGTGCACACAGCCACAGCACCACCAGGCCCAAAACATAGCCCCAGGGAGTCATGCACAGCTCCACAGATTCTGCTTACAGTGATAATTTACACAAACGTTGGTCTGTAAACAAGTTTTACAGTTTCTCCCGACTGTCAGTAATTTACTGCTCCTCTCTCTTTCATTCGCGGTGTGCACTGCCAACAGAATTAAGCCAAACTGAGCACAGGCCATCTCCTCTGCCTCCCCATACATTGTCTAAGTTTAACAATTCTGTTGTTTTAACCCAGTCTAAGTTTACTCATGTGTCCGATGACAATGTTTGTCTGCGTGTCAGTGAGAGAAGTGAGCAGTGGAGTCGGTGTGTTTGTACAACGTTACCTTTCCTTCAAGTTCCAGCGCTATCATCCAGAAGCTACACAATTCTTTTGTAGTAATCAACCACTTATCGTTACAAATTTGGCCTGGCAATGAAGTGATCACTATACGTTGATTCCATTGTACCAGAATTGTATTGAAATGTGGCTCCATATGCGTCTCATGATCCGTTCTCCGATCGGATTCCCCTCCTCGAATTACAGCATTTCTGTTCACAAAGACCAAGCTATGTTGTTTTTACCCAGTCTGAGTGCGCAAGTGTGTTATATATTTGTGTGTGTTGGCATGAGCAAGCGAAAGAGATGAGTCAGGAGAGTGAATGAATTTCATGCAGCTGCGCTGTGAAAAAAGAGGAAGAAGAGATTTGATTCATAGTGAAACTGCCGGATCACAAAAAACACATGTTAATACCAGGTGTGTCCGGGGCCTAAGAGACTATCTGATATATGAACTGGATTTTGTTTTCTTCCCAGGTTATATTTGGACTTGCTCTGCTCAATTCCAGTAACACAGACCTTCGCGGCTTTGGTAAGTAGCTCTGGTAGAACCCAATCAATTTAAACCTGTAGCAAAGATCGTCTGAAGTCTCAATGTGCTCCATGTATTTTTACGGCAAAACACTGTTGGCTCAAACTGGTATGAAGCAGCGTTCCTAAATTGAACTAAATCTACCACAAATACAAGTCATCTTTTTATCAATTACCAGAAGCACCATGAACTAAGACCAAGAACCAAGAGAAACTGAATGAACAATGTTTCATTAAATCATGATTAAATAAATCAAACATTTGGACATCAGGAAAGGAGTTTTATTAAAATATCTGAAGTTGTTCTATATTCACCACAACACTATCAACCGCTGTGCGGGGAACATCACACACACTCTTTTTGACATAAGATCTTAAATACGAACCTTTTTTAGTCTAAACTAGTTGTTTTTCACTTTCTTAGCTGCACTGTTCGTCAAGCAGAAACTTCCAGATCTCCTGCGGTCATACGTGGACGCTGATCTCGGAGGAAACCAGGAAGGCGGCTTTCAAGACATTGCCATAGAGGTCTTGCACCTACTGCTCTCCCATCTTCTGTTTGGCCAGAAGGGAGCCAGTGGGGTAGGGCAAGAGCAGATTGACGCCTTCCTCAAGACACTTTGCCGAGGTATGGAAGAACAATGCAGTCAGCACTCAAGTCCTGTTATGTTCAGTGTGCCAGTGCCACATTTGTTAATTTTACGGTGTTTCAGATTTTCCCCAGGAGCGCTGCCCTGTGGTGCTCGCACCACTGCTGTACCCTGAAAAACGGGACATTCTCATGGACAGGATCCTACCAGACTCGGGGGAGTTGGCTAAGACCATGATGGAGAGTTCTCTCTCAGAGTTCATGCAAGAAGTTGGCTATGGCTTCTGTGCAAGGTGAATTCATTACAAACATCTTTTAAGCTGCACTCAGAACTAACAGTCAAATTATATACTTTACAATAACCTGGGCTTTACACATCCTTCAATGGTTTCTGAGTTATTTGAATTGATATGTAAACGGTGAAGTATATGGCTCATAATCAACATGCATTTGTCTCATTTGTCTCTCCAGTGTGGATGAGTGCAGAAATATAATCCTCCAGTATGGGGTGAGAGAGGTGACGGCCAGCCAGGTAGCCAGGGTCCTAGGCATGATGGCACGCACCCACTCTGGTCTAACTGATGGCATCCCCCTACAGGTGAGATGCTTATTTGTTTGAAGGGCAATGGGCTGCTAGAAGGCTTAGGTCACTCAGATTTTGGTTTTGTTTAGTTCTTTAGTTACTTTATGTGGAAATTCTGCTGCATGTTTTTGTTCTTTCTGCTACATAATTTGGTTCAGTTGATCAGACAGAGCTCTTTGCTTGAAGAAGCTTCAAATGAAAAAGTGCAGCTCAGACTGGAAATGTTACTTGATTCAATACTTTTTAAATCTAAACAGATTCCTGCTGGTATGGGAGAGGTGGGATATTGGCTCTTAACATTTTACTATAACAAAGCTTAACTTCTCCTCTTGTGTTTTCCCGTACAGTCCATCTCTGCTCCAGGTAGTGGTATCTGGAGTGATGGTAAGGATAAGAACGACGGCTCGCAGGCCCACACATGGAATGTCGAGGTTCTCATCGACGTTGTCAAAGAAGTTGTAAGTGAACTATCCATTTATTTTTCAAGAGATTTGTCTAAGCTATACCGAGGAATAATTATTTATTTCCGATACACTGCCACGGACCACACTGGCAATTTGTTCTATTGCTCTAAGATAACTTTCTGAAAGTCGGTAAACAAGTCAAAACATAAAATACTCTTTCATATACCTGCTCCTGAATGTTGTAGGAATCAGTTTTTGTACCAGATTATTGTTCATGGGACTTATGATTTTCATCTTTCTCTTAGAATCCCAGCCTTAACTTCAAAGAGGTGACGTACGAACTGGACCACGCGGGTTTTTCCATCCGTGACAGTAAAGGCCTGCAAATTGTGGTGTATGGCATTCAGAGGGGATTGGGCATTGAGGTGTTCCCTGTTGATCTCATCTATCGGCCATGGAAACACGCAGAGGGACAGGTAACTGACCAAAATCTGCTCCAGCTGAATGATAGTGGCAAATTTGAAAGGAACTATTTGCTGTCATTAATAACAGTGAAGATGAAATAATTCCAATGCTTATCGTGGAATTGATTTGTGTGTAAACATGTTGCTGTTTCATTGTTTACAGTGGAGCTCTCTTCAAATATCTAACTGCTTGTTTGTTTTGATTCAGCTGTCGTTCATTCAACACTCCTTGATGAGTCCAGAAGTGTTTTGTTTTGCCGACTACCCCTGTCACAATGTGGCCACTGACATCCTGAAGGCGCCACCAGAGGATGACAACCGGGAGATTGCCACATGGTACGTTGCTTTTACCCTGACCGCTGTGCAGAAGGGTGTAGACCACATCTGTTTTTCAGTTTCAGTGGCTCCGTCTTGTGTTTGACTGAGTTTCACAAACTGTTCACAGGAAAAGTCTGGACCTGGTTGAGAGCCTGCTCAGGCTGTCGGAGGTGGGCCAGTACGAGCAGGTGAAGCAGCTGTTCAGCTTCCCAATCAAACTCTGCCCCGACATGTTGGTGTTGGCATTACTTCAGATCTCCACCTCCTGGCACACACTGCGCCATGAGCTCATCTCGACCCTAATGCCCATCTTTCTGGGCAACCACCCCAACTCTGCCATTATCCTGCACTACGCTTGGCATGGACAGGTTGGTGTTGAAATCCATCTTTCTGTTGATATGAGTTGATTTCAACTCAAGAGGTCATGTTCTACTTTTTCCTTTGGCACTTAAGTTATTTGCTGATTAAGTTTGGTGTTTTTTTTTTCCTGTGCTTGTGTATTTGTGAAAACCTGATGCTTCTTTTTCTAGGGACAGTCTCCATCCATCCGTCAGTTAATAATGCATTCGATGGCTGAGTGGTACATGAGAGGGGAGCAGTATGACCAAGCAAAGCTGTCTCGCATCCTGGACGTGGCCCAAGACTTGAAGGTTTGTTTGTATAGACAAAATAATCATTGATATGAAGATAATACAACAAAGCAGAATCATTTGGTAATGACTTCAAAGCACATAGAACCTCTACACAGAATTTTTTCCTCTGTTTTTTATAATTAACTAAGTTTAAGGAGCCTTCCACATGCTGTATATCCTCTGTAGACAGAAGTAATAAAATGACAAATGTGAGATTTGTAGATGATTTAGTAATAAGTTTTTCTCTTGATCTTTACATGTGTTTATAAGTCCAAGATGCTGATTGTGTTTTCTTTTCTCCAGTCTCTATCGATGCTGCTGAATGGAACTCCATTTGCCTTTGTTATTGACCTCGCTGCACTCGCCTCGCGCCGTGAATACCTCAAACTTGATAAATGGCTGACTGACAAAATCAGAGAGCATGGGGTATGTCTTTTTGATTCTAGTGAAGTTATTCACTAACGTTAATGCAGATTGTTTAGTTTTATCATGTCTCCCTGAGAATTTGTATTTTACTTTAATTTTGTGTTCTGTCTGTGTCTCAGGAACCGTTTATCCAGGCGTGTGTGACATTCCTAAAGAGGCGCTGCCCATCCATTATGGGGGGTCTGGCCCCTGATAAGGACCAGCCCAAAAGTGCCCAGCTTCCGCCTGAGACCTTAGCCACAATGCTGGCCTGCCTGCAGTCCTGTGCTGGGTGAGTGGCATTCATACTTATTTAACATTTTTAGAATATAAGTTTGTCTGATTCGTTTAAATGACCAACAATGCCAGCCCTGATCAATTCAGCATTGGTTGTAATGACCATAAGATGAGAGAATATTGAGACTGAGGAGACCTAAAGATGTTTTCATTCCTTCCTCAGGAGCGTGTCCCAGGAGTTGTCGGAGACTATCCTCACGATGGTCGCCAACTGCAGCAATGTGATGAATAAAGCTCGGCAGCCACCACCAGGGGTGATGCCCAAGGGACGTGCACCCAGCACCAGCAGCCTGGATGCCATCTCACCTGTACAGGTATCATTAAGTGTAAGCCATATTTAGCCTCTCCATGTAAACTTTGAATTTCGGAAATTGACAAAACTGATCTGTAATACTCAATTAATTAAGAAACCTTAAATATAACAATGTTATTGTCACAGTCACGCACATATATATTGGTTTACTTTTTGATGTATGAATAAACATGTGTTCCTGAAACATCGTCAGGTTTGTACCAGTGAATAATCCTAATTCTTTTTTTGCTCTTCTCTAGATGGACCCTCTGTCTGCCATGGGTTCCTTGAACTTAGGGAGCACAGCCACCTCACACACTCAGAGCATGCAAGGTTTCCCCACCTCACTGAGTTCAGCTTTTAGTAATCCCCAGTCCCCAGCTAAGGCCTTCCCCCCACTGTCCAACCCCAACCCCAGCACACCATTTGGGGGAATTGGCAGTCTGTCCTCACAGCTCCCTGGAATGGACTCTGGTACGATGCTTATTTAACTACCTTCTTTCCACACAAACATATTTAGTAGTAGTAAATTAAGTAAACTATCGCATAGATTGGGTTGGATCTGTAATTTTGTCTTGTGTGTTCTAGGTCCCTTGAGCACAGGCATCAGCTCTGGCATTGGCGCTAGCCTGGGGATGCCAACTGTAAGCACTGACCCGTTTGGCACCAGGAAGATGAGCACACCAGGCCTGAATCCACCTACCTTTCAGCAGAGTAAGATGAAGGCCTGTCAGTGGTGGTAGTGGTGTGACTGAGAGCCCTGCTCTGCTCAACACTGTATTTCCTCTGCAGTTATTATGATTATCGTCTTGGATTTCCAAATTTAGTTTTGATGCATATTTGTGTCATGAAATGTTTTAAAAGACAACTTTCCACAATTAGGTGACTTAAATGTCTCAATTAATGTCATACAGCTTTAAAAGAAGTTACTTATTGAAGAAATACAGATCAGTCTTCCATTCCTGGTCTGCTTATGCTGACAGCCCCACTTTAGTGTAATCTGTCTTTTGGGTGTCTGATGTATGACTTGATTGTTCCTTTAAATTTCACCATTGACTTTGCTCATGCTGCCCGAGTGTTGGATTGCAACATTCAACAAAATGGATGATTAAATGTCGTTTGTCTTCTTCCAGCTGACCTTTCTCAGGTGTGGCCCGAGGCAAACCAGCACTTTAGCAAAGAGATAGACGATGAGGCAAACAGTTACTTCCAGCGCATCTACAACCACCCACCTCACCCGACCATGTCCGTGGATGAAGTATGTGCCCATATTGTTCTTTTCTTGCACATATACAAACTTTGTCACAAATGTGTTGATGATAAGATGGCCACTGTTTACTAGCTCTACTCATCAATATTCCAAATATCACTGTGCTTCAAATTCACTCCTCTCCCACTGCGTTATTGTGTAGGTACTCGAGATGCTGCAGAGGTTCAAGGATTCAAACATCAAGCGGGAGCGAGAGGTCTTCAACTGCATGCTTCGGAACTTGTTTGAGGAATACCGGTTCTTCCCCCAGTACCCAGACAAGGAGCTGCACATCACTGCCTGCCTTTTTGGTGGAATTATTGAGAAGGGTCTTGTCACCTACATGGCCCTTGGCTTAGCCCTCCGATATGTCCTTGAAGCCTTAAGAAAACCCTATGGATCCAAAATGTATTACTTTGGAATAGCTGCCCTAGATAGGTTCAAAAACAGGTATTAATTTGCTTTAAAAGAAAAGGTTTAACACAGCACCTGTCGTTTTATGTCATGCTAATGTATCTTATATTTTTAGACTAAAGGACTATCCTCAGTATTGTCAACACTTGGCTTCAATTGCCCACTTCTTGCAGTTTCCCCACCATTTACAAGAGGTAATCAGGTTTCCTTAATTTACGTTGTAAACCTTTTTAGAGCTTTAGTTTCCCCTCTCTGAAGACAGAAAGGGTATTCCACATACTGATAGATTAAATCTGCCGCTCTGTTTCTTTCAATATCCTGTGTGTGCAGTATATCGAGTATGGCCAACAGTCACGGGACCCTCCGGTGAAGATGCAAGGCTCCATCACCACACCTGGTAGTCTGGCCCTGGCACAAGTTCAGTCCCAATCGCAGCAGCCTGGCGGCCCTAAAGCCCCACAACCAGGTCCACCCAGCACCCTCGTCACCCCCACCACGACTACAACCACAGCAGCAAAGACCACCACCATAACAAGACCAACGCCTGGCACCTTCAAGAAGGATGTACCTGTGAGTTGATTGTCCACTCTTAGCAATTGGTTTACGTTTTTTGGCATGAAACAAATGCATGTATAAAGTCCTTACAACTGCTTCAAAAGCTAAACTGTCCTTGCTCCAACTTGCAGCCCTCCATAAACACTACCAACATTGACACACTGCTGGTGGCAACTGACCAAAATGAAAGGATTGTAGAGCCTCCAGAGAATGTCCAGGAGAAGATCGCTTTTATCTTCAACAACCTGTCCCAGTCCAACATGACACAGAAGGTAAAGGCAACAGTACCAAAATATTAACTGTAGTCTGAAGAAAACATGAATGTTTAATAACCTTTTTATTAAAATTAACCATATGTTCTCTTTCTCAGGTGGAGGAGTTGAAAGAGACTGTGAAGGATGAGTTTATGCCCTGGGTGTCTCAATACCTCGTGATGAAGCGTGTCAGCATTGAGCCCAACTTCCACAGTCTGTACTCCAACTTTCTGGACACTCTCAAGAACCCAGAGTTTGTCAAGATGGTCCTCAATGAGACTTACAGGAACATCAAGGTAAAAGATTGGAGGAGGGCGGCTTTAAAAGCGCTTTTTCTCGTACTTATTTTCTTAGTGTAAAACATGTATTAACCCATTAAGGTTAATAATTTCTGAAATACTCACATTTTCCTGTAATCCGTTTTTCAGGTCCTCTTGACCTCGGACAAGGCAGCTGCCAATTTCTCTGATCGCTCCCTGCTGAAGAATCTGGGCCACTGGTTGGGGATGATAACACTGGCTAAGAACAAGCCCATCCTCTATACAGTAAGCATTTGTAACACCATCACTGGCTCTGTTGTATCTTTATGGGATGGTGCTCCTGTCAGATTATTAAATGTATTTTTCCTTTTCCCAGGATCTGGAAGTCAAGTCTCTGCTACTAGAAGCCTACTTGAAAGGCCAGCAGGAATTACTCTATGTGGTTCCCTTTGTGGCCAAAGTTTTGGAATCTAGTCTGCGTAGCATGGTGAGCAACACACAAAGCAGCTGAAAGACATTTTCATTCAAATGGCATTTCTTTATACCGCTTATCAAACTACTGTAATTGAATCAAGCATTAACCCCCCCCTCAATGAATTAACAAATGTGTATTTTTTTTTAATGCTGTAGGTTTTCAGGCCCCAGAATCCCTGGACTATGGCCATCATGAATGTCCTTGCCGAGCTTCATCAGGAACATGACCTCAAGGTAAAACAAATACTCCTCCCCTTAACCCTAGTAGCAATATAGACCTAAGCACTGATGTCATTGAAGTCATAGTGAGAAGGTCACTGCTTTTCCTTTTAATTCACTTTTTTTTGTTTGGTTATTTTAACACAAGCCAAAATAGGCCTAAATCCTCATGTTGTCAGTTGACTATTCTGAATTTAACAATAACTCCAATAAACTCAGGTTGAACTTAATTCAAACTTGTCATTGAAAATTGTAATTGTATTGCTCACATTGATCTCTTTTTTTTGCAGCTTAACTTAAAGTTTGAAATTGAAGTTCTTTGTAAGAACTTGTCTCTGGACATAAACGACCTGAAGCCTGGAACCCTCCTGAAGGACAAAGACAAGCTGAAGTGTCTGGAGGAGCAACTTTCTGCACCAAAGAAGGAGGTCAAACCCCCGGAGGAGCTGCTCCCAGTCTCTACCACAGGTGGATACTAAATACTTTTTGGTTCTCTACATATCCTGCTTATATGTATTTTAATTATTGTTGTGATTTATTTGCTTACTTTCTGTAATGTTTGTGGACAGTGATTCTAATCCAATTATAGTCTTTATGCCAACAGGGGACTTTGTCCCATTCGCAGCTCCTCCCTCAACCCCAGCGGCCACAACCCCCGCCTGCACAACCACTGGGCCCCCCACCCCACAGTTCAGTTACCATGACATCAATGTGTACGCCTTGGCTGGCCTGGCTCCACACATCAATATAAATGTCAATGTAAGTGTTAAAACCCCTGAAGACAAACGCACTCCTCTCCTCTCTTTCTCCTGTTGAAAAATAGTTGTTTCTCCTTTCTTGACTTTTCTCTCACGTTTCTCCATCTTTTCTTTTCAGATCCCACTGCTACAGGCCCACCCTCAGTTGAAGCAGTGTGTACGGCAATCAGTAGAGCGAGCCGTCCAGGAGCTAGTGCATCCTGTGGTGGATCGCTCTATTAAAATTGCTATGACAACCTGTGAGCAGATCATCAGGAAGGACTTTGCCCTGGACTCAGAGGAGTCCCGCATGCGCGTCGCTGCCCATCATATGATGAGAAACCTGACCGCTGGCATGGCCATGATCACCTGCCGCGAGCCGCTGCTCATGAGCATCGCCACCAACCTGAAGAACAGTTTTGCTGCTGCTCTCAGGGTAAGATGAAGAACATGAAGACAAACATCAATTATTAGTGAACCATAAGAGATGGAGAAAGCTTAATTATCCCACACACACCTTTCCCTTCTTTTCGTCTAATACCTTTCAACATTCCCACTTCTTTAACTTAAACTGTTCTTTCTCTCAGGCACCAACCCCACAACAAAGGGAAATGATGGAAGAGGCTGCTGCTCGGATCGCTCAAGACAACTGTGAATTAGCTTGTTGTTTCATTCAGAAAACGGCTGTGGAGAAGGCTGGTCCTGAAATGGACAAGAGACTGGCCACGGTGAGACTTGCAGAAGAAAAACCTATCCGCTGAAAATATGACTGCATTTCTTATCCATCATTTGTGGACAATGTCACATCAACATTAAATTAAACCATAAATTAGCATTGTAGATAATATTAATGAGAATCTATAATTAGTCATAGTCCAAGTCATCTTTTGTGTTATTCAGTTTACATCAATATATTAAACTGTAATTAAAATTGTCTGGATTCTTAATCTGGTTTTTCATATTCTAGGAGTTTGAGCTGAGGAAGCACGCACGCCAGGAGGGACGGCGTTATTGTGATCCTGTTGTCTTGACTTACCAAGCAGAACGTATGCCCGAGCAGATAAGACTCAAGGTAAGATCACTGATGTGAACTACAGCTTTGAAAAAGTCTTATTTTCTTGGTATCTCAATTACAGGATCCCTCCAGTATGTCCAGTAGGATTAAGATGATTCAGCCATTTACCGTCAGTCCCTGGAAACATTTTAATAGAATTCATGTCCATCTTGTAGGTGGGAGGAGTGGACCCGAAGCAACTGGCTGTGTATGAGGAGTTTGCCAGAAATGTTCCCGGTTTCCTCCCCAGTAATGATCTCTCTCAACCCACTGGCTTCCTGGCTCAGCCCATGAAGGTGAGGCCCTGGTGACGATTAACACAATACTTCAGTGCTCATTAAAATTATTGTGAATCTGATTTATGCCAATTGTATTCCTTAAAAAATACAATACAGTTTATAAGAAAATGAAATCGCTAACACCTGACTAAGTGCTCCGTGTGTCATGTCAGGTAAAGTAGCATCACAGGTGAATATTGCCATTTTAAGCCCTCAGAACTAAATCCCATGTCCCTGTATGTTTGTTTACAGCAACAGGCATGGGCCACAGACGATGTGGCTCAGATCTACGATAAGTGCATGGCAGACTTAGAGCAACATCTTCATGCTATCCCTCCCGCCCTCGCCATGAACCCCTTGACCCAGTCCCTGCGCAGCCTGCTGGAGGCAGTGGCTTTGGCACGGAACTCCAGGGACGGCATCGCCGCACTTGGCCTCCTGCAGAAGGTAGAGTGGTTACTTCTATAGCTCCAGTTAATTCTGAAGTCCTGGTATTCATTTGTAATGGGGTGCTTTACTAAGTTGATGTCTCCATTTCCCAGGCTGTTGAAGGTCTTCTTGATGCCACTAGTGGGGCTGATGCCGACTTGCTGCTCCGCTACAGAGAGTGCCACCTGCTGGTGCTCAAAGCCCTGCAGGACGGACGTGCCTACGGACCACAGTGGTGCAATAAGCAGATCACCAGGTGAGTTCATCATATTCCCTGTGGGGCAATGACACAAGGTGACTCCATACACAGGATGTTTTGTAAAGATTAGTGTCTGATTAACCTGGTGTTTGTGGTTACAGGTGTCTGATAGAATGCCGTGATGAGTACAAATACAACGTAGAAGCTGTTGAGCTTCTGATCAGGAACCATCTTGTGAATATGCAGCAGTATGACTTACACCTTGCACAGGTACAAAATACACACTTTAAAAGTCTGGTTAACATCAGTTGATATTTTTATTTGCTGATATAGAAAGTGATTTATTCCTGTACTTTAGTCAATGTCTTTTTTCTTCCAGTCAATGGAAAATGGATTGCACTACATGGCAGTAGCGTTCGCCATGCAGTTAGTGAAGCTGCTGCTCGTGGATGAACGCAGCGTCAGCCATGTCACAGAGGCCGACCTCTTCCACACCATTGAGACGCTGATGAGGACTTGTGCACACTCCAGAGCCAACGCACCTGAGGGGTAAAGAACTGCTGCAATGCTAAAACTGTTAATAATCTCTTGTGGTACGTAAGCTGTAGGTTTCAAGTAAGAGAGTATAGCTACACTGATGGCAGGAGTAGTCTGGGCCCCAGTGTGAAATACTAAGACTTTGTTGTGATTATCTGAAACACTGAATTTGAAGTCCACAAAGTAAACAAATAATTTAATACTTGTTTGCCAGTTGCAGCACTTTGATAACCCACTACACTTTGTATCAGGGTCACACTGGATCTAATCCATATAGTATTTACCAGGTTATTGTAGATTTGAAGCTAATTCAGTAAATGCACACGGAGTGGCTGTATTCACTAAAGCTCTAACACTGACTGCTCGTTTTGTCCTCAGTCTTCCCCAGCTCATGGATGTTGTACGCTCCAACTACGAAGCCATGATTGACCGGGCCCACGGTGGACCCAACTTTATGATGCACTCTGGGATTTCACAGGCTTCAGAATACGACGATCCCCCAGGCCTGAGGGAGAAGGCGGAGTACCTGTTGAGGGAATGGGTGAACCTGTATCACTCGGCTGCTGCTGGCAGGGACAGTACCAAAGCATTCTCTGCCTTTGTTGGCCAGGTAAACACTTATTTATCAATTCTGTAAAAAATGCCCTGAAATCCGTTGCTCCTCGTGTTAACCTCACGTCTCCCGCTTTTGCCTCCAGATGCACGGACAGGGAATCTTAAAGACCGATGACCTGATCACAAGGTTCTTCCGGCTGTGCACAGAAATGTGTGTGGAGATCAGCTATCGGGCCCAAGCTGAGCAGCAGCACAACCCAGCAGCCAGCGCAGCCATCATCCGAGCCAAGTGTTACCACAACCTGGATGCCTTTGTTAGGCTGATAGCTCTGCTGGTCAAACACTCTGGAGAGGCCACCAACACAGTGACAAAGATCAACCTCCTCAACAAGGTACAGAAGGTTATAATACACATAATTACTAAATATATCTAAGTAGAGGGATATTCTCCTCAAACTGTGATGTAGATTTCCCCCAATTTTGACATTCATTCAAACAGGCAGCTGATAAAAGCCTCACTTGATTCTTTTCCACTTTAACGGCCCAAGTTTGATTCTGATCACGTTCTCCTGTCTTGCCTCTAGGTGCTGGGTATCGTTGTTGGGGTGTTGATCCAGGACCACGATGTCCGTCAGACAGAATTCCAACAGCTGCCATACCACCGCATTTTCATCATGCTGCTGTTGGAGCTCAATGCTCCTGAACACGTCCTTGAGACCATCAACTTCCAGACACTCACTGCCTTCTGGTAAGACCTTCATGTGCATCAACCCTGACTCAGTTACTGTATTTAAATGCATAGTTAGTTGTTAAAGGTGTTTTACTTTTGTCTACATCTTTTGGATTAACTTTTTCCTTCCATGTGCAGCAATACCTTCCACATCTTGAGACCCACCAAGGCACCAGGCTTCGTGTACGCCTGGCTGGAGCTCATCTCCCATCGCATCTTCATTGCCAGAATGCTCGCCCACACACCACAGCAGAAGGTACTTAACAACAATGTTATTTTCAAACTTTACCTAATAGACTACTCCCTGTTTTCCCCAAATTTGTAGTTTTTGAATTTGTCTAATAGCCTGTGGTTGTCTTCCAGGGTTGGCCCATGTACGCACAGCTGCTGATCGATCTCTTCAAGTACCTGGCACCTTTCCTGAGGAATGTAGAACTCAACAAACCTATGCAAATCCTCTACAAGGTGATTTCTCCTGTTTGCTTAGCAGCAGCTGCCTCAGACAAGTTCAGCTAAAGCGTTTCTGTCCATTTGGCTGCATGAAAATATTCTAATCTTTTTTTAATATGCTGTTTCAGGGTACACTGCGAGTGCTCCTGGTCCTGCTGCACGACTTCCCAGAGTTCCTGTGTGACTATCACTACGGCTTCTGTGACGTTATTCCACCAAACTGCATCCAGCTCCGCAACCTCATCCTCAGTGCCTTCCCACGCAACATGAGGCTCCCGGACCCCTTCACACCCAATCTCAAGGTACAGTCTCCCTTTCTCTTATAGCAGCAGTTTGAGTTTGTTATAAAATCGGTCCCAACAAATTGGACAGGCTCTAGTTTGGATTATATATTTATGATGTAATAAATTAAGTCTTTTATCTACACCCCCTCTGTCTGCAGGTGGACATGCTGAGTGAGATCAACATCGCTCCCCGTATCCTCACCAACTTCACGGGCGTCATGCCCTCCCAGTTCAAGAAGGACCTGGACTCGTATCTGAAGACCCGATCACCAGTCACTTTCCTCTCAGAGCTGCGCAGCAACCTGCAGGTAAGACCAGTGTCAATCTGTTCCACCTTATTATTGTTACTCTGAGGATTAATATTCTCTAATTAATATTAACGCTTTAATGATTCTGTCTGTCTGCAGGTGTCCAATGAGCCAGGAAATCGCTACAACATCCAGCTGATCAATGCCCTGGTGCTGTACGTAGGCACTCAGGCCATCGCTCACATCCACAACAAGGGCAGCACGCCCTCCATGAGCACCATCACTCACTCTGCACACATGGACATCTTCCAGAACCTGGCCGTGGACCTGGACACTGAGGGTAAGGAAGCTTATCTTTGTTTTCTATCCAATGGTAGATGAGGAGGTTTACAACTTTTTGTGATAGATTTTAGATTCTACACGGACTGTTTCTGGCTTCTGTCGGGTTCTGAGGTATATTAACATTAGCTGATACCTTTAAGTTTTACCATTCTTACTTAGCAGTGCATTTTGTATATGTTGTAACCATTTGTTAAAAACCAGAATCACTCTGATGATATTTCTGTCTTGTCTCCTCAGGGCGTTACCTGTTCCTGAACGCGATCGCAAATCAGCTGCGTTACCCCAACAGTCACACCCACTACTTCAGCTGCACCATGCTCTACCTGTTTGCTGAAGCCAACACAGAGGCCATCCAAGAGCAGATCACCAGGTGAGTCAGAGTGACAAGGGAAAAGTCATCCATCACTAAGTTGCGTATTGTTTCTTTTTTAATTAAAGCTTTGTGTCGCCCTCAGGGTTCTGCTGGAGAGGCTGATCGTGAACAGGCCTCACCCCTGGGGTCTCCTCATCACCTTCATCGAGCTGATCAAGAACCCTGCCTTCAAGTTCTGGAGCCACGACTTTGTGCACTGTGCCCCAGAGATTGAAAAGTAGGTTCCCTGCTGGACTCATTGATGTTTTAAGAACTGTGTCAATGATTATAATAAAGAAACTAGAATGGCAGTCAGTTGATCCAACAGTCCACTTAACAAACTGCTTTTAAATTCACTAGATCAGAACTTTTATTTGGATCCTCCCTGCTCATGTTCATAGATATCAGTCCTCTTCAAATTCAGATTAATGATTGATTCCCTGGGAAGTCGGTGAAATTTTCCATCAACGGCCTCTCGTCTTATCTAATGTTAAAGAAAATAATCCCTGGATCAGCCCCTTTTCAAAAAGTCTTTCTCGGCCGATGTCTCGTTCTTCAATGAAGTTTCATGCAAATTACCATTCAGTAGTTTTTCTCTAATCCACGAGGATTAAAACAACCTCCTGCTGGAGGTGATGAACTTTTCTGCTGCTTCCTAACGGTCATCTCTAATGTCTCCTCTGGTCCTCAGGCTGTTCCAGTCCGTGGCCCAGTGCTGCATGGGACAGAAGCAGGCCCAGCAGGTGATGGAAGGTACCGGTGCCAGCTAGCATGTGAACCAGCCAGCTCATCGCCCTCGGGAGAGATGCCGTGGCCTTGACCCACTCCCCCACCACACGCACACACCTCCCTCTTTACTGTTGGCACTGGATAAACTGGCAACCACAGTCACTTGAGATGTGGACGAAAAGGACTACTGCTCATGGATCTGGAGATATAGATTTTTGTTGATCCCTTTGGGGCTGAATTGCGACGGCGAGAATGGGTTGGGACATGCTGTTTAATATACTTTTTTGATGCTTTGATGTAAATATTGAAAAAAGGAAAATGGGAGAGTAAATAGGTGGAGAACAATTGACATGTCAAATAAAATGTATCCTGACATGTTAAGACATGTAAACATATTTTCACTCACTACCAAAGTTCTTGGTTTGCTTTCCTCCCACACGAATCCTTTTTTTCTGACGTTTTTTTTTTGTTGCTTTCAGAGGCTGAGGGGTAGATTGATTGAAGAGAAAAACGCTGCCTGCTACTTTGATTTGGTTCATTTTGATCCCCGAGCGGGACAGGAAGCTGTAGTTTAGTCTGCCAGGTGCGGTGGGGGGGGGGGATGGTCTACTCCTGGTGTGTCGGTGTGTTGGTGGAGACGGTTTGCTGATGGTTTGTCCATTTGACGCTGGCTCCGGAAGTCTCTCCCTGGCACTTGTAAAATTGTGCAAAGTGACGGTGACATCGTATCTTGACAATTTGTACAAAGTTCCAAATTGAAGAACAACAATAGAAGGACCAATACAGCCCATTTTGTAACATTTTGAATGTTTTGTAAATGTATTGGTCCGTGTGTTGTATTTTGTAGTCCTTTCTAGTTTGCCTTTAGTTCTTGCTACTTAACTGCAGTATGCATACATACAGGAAATAAAGCATTCAAACTGCAAAGCATCTGTGTTCTTTGAGGACAAGTGTTAATGTATCAGCTGTTTTCATAGTAACACGCCGTCTCATCTTGTTCTGCATTATGGTTTAAAATGTGTAATTTGTTTATTACAAAATGTGAAATGTTCAGATGTCATTGAGTAAAGTGAATAACGTGATCGAGCCACAGCAGCTCAAATACTAGAACATGTTTCCTAAACCTAGACTGTGTAAAGATGGATAACATGATTGACAGCTCACCAAAAAGTTAAATGATCCTGGAGGGCTGCAGTACAAACTCCACCTCCTCCGTGTTAGTGGTCGGGACATGGACCAAACTAAAAACCTGTTATGTAGAAATCATAATTTTTCAAAGTTTTCTGTCCCTTTTTAGATGTTTATCACTTTGTTTAAATGTTCATGTTTCAGATTTACTTGATTGACAGCCAACACGGACTCGTGATTGGTCGGGCTCATGTATTGGTTTAACCTAATTACTGCAGCTCCTCCACAATACCCACTGCAGAGGTCAAAAGTGCAAGATGATGGAATTAGTGTTGGCTTCATTTTGTAAATTGGGAGGAAGAGAAGACATGTTGTCCATCTTTATTTACAACAAAAAACAGCTGCTGCTCCACAGCTGAAGGTTTTCCACTGTTACCTTATATATCTGCATTGTTAACTTTCACTTCGGGAAACAGTTTATATTAATGTGCAAAAGTATATTTTCTAATTGTTGAGACCAGGCTGTTCTGTCTCAGACGGAGTTGATTTTTTAAAAAGGGGTTTAAGTTTTGTAGCTCGTCATGTCCACGTCTGAAGACTCAACGTTTATTTCCTGTGTTTATTTTGAAGAAAGACTTATTAGAAACCTCAAAACCAAAGTATCTAATGAATCATTTTCTTATTTAGTGCAAAGGTGACTTCAAACTATTGAGACATCTTACCAAACTTATACCTGTATGAAGATATCAAAAGATAAACACTGTAAATGTGTCGTAAGAAGTACAAAACAACTTTTCTTGAAAAACAGAATTTATTGACATGTTTTCACAGGTACTTGTAGTTTGAGTTGAGATAAAAAAAAGAAGCTTGAGTGTGAACTCATGACTGGGTGAGCTCCATCACTTTGCTCAGGATGCTCTTCTGTCCGTATCGTACCTGCAGTGCGTTCTGCTGCCGGCTGTTCAGTCCACCGAGCGCGGCCTTGTCCTCGATCAGCATCCGCTCGCTGACCGAGGCTCTTCCCTCGGCCGCAGCGTCTCCGTACGAGCCCAGAGTGAGACGGGCGGCCTCGTGGATCAGCCACTTCCACGAAGACTTCAACTCGGGGAGGCCCTCGTTGGAGAAAGCCAGGGTGATCTTCTCCTCTTCCTCGTCGTCTTCCTCCCACCCTTCGTTTTCCTTGAAATCTGAGAACTCTTCCCTCGACATGCCCAGCACCTGAAGACAACAACAGCAAATCCATCAAATGGAGTTCCTGGAGGTTTTGTTCAGTTTATAATCAAAGCTGTGGTTTCTCTCTCTCACCCTGAGGGCCGTGTGCAGCTCTGTGTCTGTGAGGCAGCCGTCTCTACCGAAGACAAACGCTGCCTTCTCCTGCATCATCTGACTCAACAGGTCCCACATCTCCTCCATCAGCTGCAGGTCCGGATCAGACTGAACACCTGCGAGGGAAGAAGAACATGAGGTCACTGAGGTTCCTACACTTCTTGGTCTCTCACGTGGACTCTCTGGTCACTACCATCACCTCGTGTGGCGGCTTTGTAGAGGTTGTTGAAGGGGATGTCGGCTGTGTCGTTGTCGTTAGTTGGATACGGTTCTGTGAAGCCGTACATGTGCAGCAGCTGCCAGTTGGCCATTTGCCCGTAGGTGTTGAACACCTCCTCTCCTTTGTGAATGGGGCGAACGCAAACCATTTTCAGAGTGTCCTGAGAAAACGAGATGAAAGGTTGTTGGTTTTCAGAAAATGAGAAACTGACTAAACAATAAACTACAGGGTTCATAAACAGTTTGATCAATGGATTTCCATGACTTTTCAATCACTTTAAAACAAATTTCCATGACCAAACAACTAACAATGACAATTCCAGGGCATACAGTATACCTTAAATGACACAAATGAATGAGACAATAGTTTGATTAAAAGACATATACTTCTCCATTTGAAGCCAAGCATGGTTAAAGAGCGTATATCTTTTAAAAGCATATGAATTATTTAAAACTCAGCATAAATGAACGACATGAAAATATGAATATAACAAATTTCCATGACGTCTCCAAACCTTTTGGGATTACATTTTTTCAAGCACTTTTCCAGGCCTGGAAATAAACATTTTACAATTCCATGACTTCTCCAGGTTTTTCATGACCGTGGGAATCCTGAAACCATCAAATCAAGACGAGTCCCTACATATTAAACTGGGAGCTCACCGGTGTGAACTCCAGATTGGCGTTATGATTCGACACATGGTTCAACATGTCAGCCATGGGAACCATCATCGGTGGGTTGGGGGCCTTCTCCTCTTCTCCATCCTCCTCTTCATCACTCACCTCCTCGTCGTCTTCCTGAGGCTCTTGGAAACTACAGAGAGAAACAGGAAGAACATTAACACACACAGCAGATAGGATTTTCTCATGAGTGTGTGTGTGTGCTTCTCATGCGCACTGACCTGTACGCCATGACAAAGGCCACCAGCTGTGTGTACAGCTCCAGTGTGTGTGTGCTGGGGTTCCAGAGGTCAGGGTGCTTGGCGATGAAGGGCAGGACCACGTCTGTGTATTCGCTGCAGATGTTCGTCAGGTCTGTGTCCACGGCCTCTGGGATCCCTGTTCCCTTCAGGATCCGGGCTCGCTCCACTTTAGACCTGAACAGGTGAAAGCTGCATGTGACACTTCATCAACAGAAAAAAGAAGCGCTGCGACAGAAACTACTCAGGGAAACGGTTTCCTACCAGAACATGGGGTGGTCCAGTTTCTTGAAGTCCGTCCACAGAGAGAGGTAAGGTCTCCAGTGGGACCGGGAGGACGTGTACTCGTACAGCAGAGACAGCAGCAGGGGAACCCAGCCTGAAGAGCTCTCCAGAGAAGACTTCTCTGGAAAGGAGAGAAGACACAGATGTTACAGACAGAGGGAACATCAGTCTTGGGGCTGTGGGGGGAGGGGCTGGAGGACAGTTACCTTTCTCCAGCAGAGCAGAGACCTTGGTGGTTCCCTGGTGGAGAAGAGCTGATCTGGGGATGGTGAATAAAAGTTCCCCCTCTTCTATGTCTTCTTTAGCCAGCATCCCATACTCTGCAACTGTCCCCTCTTTACTCAGGTACACCTGCAGAGAGAGAGAGAGGGGGGGGGGGGGGGGGGGGGGGACATCCATCTTCAAGTTCTGGACCAATCAAACTACAGATAATTAACCATCTGACTTCCTGTGTGACCGGACCTGACCTACCTTCTCACTGAGCACCAGGTTGACCGTGTTGCACCACTGTAGAAAGCTCTGCAGGGGACTGAGCTCCGAGGCTTCATCGACCTGTCAACAACAACACACAGGGTTGAACTACTTTAACAATTATATTAAGTTTATATTACGTGCAATTAAAGGATAAACCACTTAAGATCAATCTCATCTCGTTTATTAGACAAACAGAAGCTCCACCACACTCAGTCACAACCAAGTTAAGTCTGACACGTGCTCTTAAGACACAGAATAGAAGTAATATGTTATTAGTAAGAAGCAAGATGTTGTAAGATGAATAAAAGATGGTTTATTCCACTGTGATGACGCTTTCAATGACAATATGAGAAAATTAATTCATTATATGATTAACGTGATTCAGTTTTCACAGCTGATGAAGTAGCACAGTGCTGCACTGGTGAACAGTTTGCTGACTTGTTTTGAAGCCCACGTGGTAATTTACAGCACAATAAGCTAGCAACACACTGTTGTTAGCATGCACAGCTAACACAAAGCTGAGCCTGTGTGTAATTAGCTGTTAGCATGCACAGCTAATAACGCACAGCTAAGTGTGTGTGTAGCTTTGAGCACATGCAGCTATTAACTCACATCTGACTTTGTGCAAGAAGCGGTTAGCATGCACGGCTAATAACACGCAACGTAGCCTGTGTGTAGCCTTTAGCATGCGCAGCTAATAACACACAGCAGAGCGTGTGTAAGTAGCTGTTAGCATGAGCGGCTAACACACAGCTGCGCGTGTTTGAGTGTGTGTTGCGTCGCCAACTTGTTCTTATATTCAAAGTAATGAAAGTTTTCACCTTGAGTCGTTTCGCTTGTGTTGCCATTTTGAAAATGTAACGTCAACACGTGGACGGTACGAGTTCTGCTGCAGGTTGAGCTAGCTCGATGCTAACAACAGCTAACTACGGCAAGCGTTCAGGGACAGACGCGATGTGCGGCTGTGTGACGCGCTTCCTTCTGATCCTGTTTCTGCGGCTCACCTGTCCGACAGGTTGTTGTTGGTTCTTATTCACTGACAGAACACATCAGGCACCGCGGCTCGTTGGTCTAGGGGTATGATTCTCGCTTTGGGTGCGAGAGGTCCCGGGTTCAAATCCCGGACGAGCCCTTCTTTTCCCGCTAGGGTTCGAGATAATGGGGATTCGAACATATGACCTTTCAGGCTTCAATTCTAATCTCATGATCTAAACCACAAACTCGACGATAATACCGTAAAAAGATCCGACAGACCGACACCATCAAATACATGTTACAATCAATCTGATCAATTTAGCAGGTGAAAATATTATATCAATGTTTATTATTGTTGAAGTGTTAATTTATCCATGACTAATGTTATCATTATTAAACTGGATATTAAAGATGTTTACAGGTCTGGATCATATCTGTCATGCACAGTGAACAAAATAATGGCACCACTAGAGGGTGCTGTTTGACCAGATGAAATGTGGAATCCCAGACTGCCACATCTTCACTGAAAGAGTTCAAGTACAGGGCTGAGACACGAGATAGCACAGATGTGGCGGAATGTGCATGGCTCGTTGGTCTAGGGGTATGATTCTCGCTTAGGGTGCGAGAGGTCCCGGGTTCAAATCCCGGACGAGCCCTCCTTTTGACCTCTGAGGGTTTCACACAAATCATAAACTTAATATTAAAGACATGAGGAGAAACAAGAGGCTTCAGCTGATGTTTGGCAAGTTGTTAAACAGCTGAACATCACTGAGTGAACCATCTTGGACTGTGATCACAACAACACTGCTCGATATACAACACGTCTACTCACACATTCTTCCATTACCGTCAATAACCTTCTCTATCAGACATTTTCTGAAGTATAAACAGTTTTTGGATCTTTGGATTACTAGGTCAAAGTCAAACAACTAAAGTTAAAGTCTAAGGTAAATTCATCTCTTCACACCGATACAATAAATTAACTCCAAGAGGATGGTGAATAAAACTAAAAACACAATTTAAGCAGATCTTACTTTAAAGATGTTGCCTATAACTAAATTAAAGTTTTATTGTCGCCACCTTTTATTCACAGTTGAGACTTCCTCTCTCTATTCTCAGTTACTTTCATTTACATGTTACTCGCTGGTTAAAGCCATTTTACCACTTATCACTTTAGAGGTGGTCGGGTTGTTCCGTCTGAGGGAGGTGAACTGTATTTTATAATTCGAGAACTGAAATGATCAATCTGTCATTTCAGTGACTGTATGTGTTGATCGATAACTGATAAAATGCAAAGACACATGTGTGAAGCTGTTGTCTTGTGAAACGATTTAATAATTATGTATGAACCCTGGAGTGTTTGTGATGTGTCTTTAACATTATTGTCACTTCTTATTGTTGTATGAATTGTGTTGTCGTCACAATCGTAACGCAAATTAGAAAAAAGGCAGAGACACAAGCATTGACTGAGACTTGAGCTTTTCACCCTGAAGCAGCCGGTTAGTGACTTTGTAGAACAGTGGAAACACAGAGCTTCTCTGGTCACATCTGCTCAGAGATCAGCGGCTTCATGATCAGAGCAGAAGCTGCAGGTGGTTTGTACCGAGCTGGAGTTTCTGTTTCCTCCTTCTCCTCTCGGCTCGCTCCTTGTGCTCAGTACAACACGTGACGTGACGCTCACAGTCAGGACTACCGACACCTAAATCATCCCAATAAAAAATAACCTTAACTAACCCTCTGAACTTGAACTAGTTCATTTTAAGTGTGAACTGGCTCGACGCTGAGGACAGCTACTGGACACCAGCATTGAGAGGCAGAAGTAGTAGGGCTGGATCATTACACTCCTGTGACCAATCCTGCATGAGACTGCGGTTAGGTCCGCCTTTCTCATTAGCATAAGGACACTGCAAATGAAAAGGAAATGTATCAGGGAATAAATACATTTGCAAATATATTTAAGACATTTATTGTGACATTTCTGTTGTTATTAACGTATTTATTTATTTATTTCTGTATTAATTTATTTATTTCCTTTTTTAGTTATTTATTTCTGTATTAATCTCTGTATTTATTTATACATTTATTTATTTTTACTTAAGTCATGTATGTATGGTCCTCCATAGTCTAGTTCCTGTCTGTCGTGCACAAAGAACAAAATGATGTGACCACTAGAGGGTGCTATTGGGCCAGATGAAATCTGGAACCCCAAGCTGCCACATCACCAGTTTGAGGAGCTCAGTTACAAGACTGCGTCGCAATAATGACAGATGTGAGAGCATGTGCATGGCTCGTTGGTCTAGGGGTATGATTCTCGCTTAGGGTGCGAGAGGTCCCGGGTTCAAATCCCGGACGAGCCCTCCTTTTGACCTTTGAGGGTCTCACACAAATAATAAACTTATCATTAAAGACATGAGGAGAAACACAAGGCTTCAGCTGATGTTGGTTAAGTTGTGAAGAAGCTGCACATCACTGAGTTAAACAGTTCAGATCCATGCAAACAGGAAAAGACTGATCACACCTGAGAAGTTCAGACACTCAGATAAATCCAGATTCTTACATTGAATTAAGTGCCAGGACAGAAGAAAACATTTTTTCACTAAAACTACAGCACAGCCAATGTGACAACAATAATACTGATGGTTTTGTCTGAATAGACAAGAGGCTGAAGACTGAAATATATGTTGACAGAGATTATACAAGAACATTCCAGGAACCCAGCAGATGCATGAGAGTTATTCTCCGGTGTGTTCGTAGCTTTACTTAAATAAATGTTCAGGTCTTGTTTGTACTGAACCGTCTGGAGACTTCCCATTCGCTCTCCTACAACAAGAAAGATTGAAATAATAATTTTTTACATTAATTTGAAAATAATGCACGACTACATTTTCTGAACAGAAAACTAAAGTGAGTGACTCTTTCTCAAATGTAACGAAGTTTGAATATATCTATGTATCTATAATCCATGAATATATTATTATTAAACTTCATTTTAAGCATGAACAGGTCTGGGTCATGACCTTCACGCACAAGGTGATACATAAAGACACCACTAGATGGTGCTGTTGGACCAGATGAAATGTGGAAACCCAGACTGCCACATCGTCACTGACAGACTTCAAATACAGGTTTGGAACTAGATAAACAACATAAGTGCAATACTGTGCATTGGCTCGTTGGTCTAGGGGTATGATTCTCGCTTTGGGTGCGAGAGGTCCCGGGTTCAAATCCCGGACGAGCCCTTCTTTTGCCGCCAGGGTTTAAAGGTCACATGGAATTCGAACATATGACCTTTCAGTCTTCAGTTCTAATCTTGTGATCTATACACAAGCTCGAAGAATTATGTGAAGGAGCAGCTGTAGAAGAATATCATGCTGTGTTCAACTACACTTTTAAACCTTTAAACAAACTTTATTTAAAATAGAATAATAATAATACATTTGACCAGGCGTGTACGCAGAGTAAGAATGATTCACAGACTGATGTGTGATGGTCGTCTTGTCAAAAGGTTTAATGAACCTGAGTGAAAGAGTCAGACCACGTGTTTTCAATGTTGTGCTATTAACCTTGTACAGTGAAAGTCTCATCAGCAGCCTGGTGAACCTTGAACTTTCTTATCAGCTCTAATTGTCGCTTTGAAATCTCTTGCTGTCACAATCATGACAACATCAGGAAACAAGGTCTGAACAGAAAACTACAGTCTGGACAACAGTGACTCCTTCTCAAATGTAACAATGTTTTCATTAATCTCAGTCTATGGATAACATTGTAAAACGTAGTTTTAAACATGAACAGCTCCGAGTCCTGTCTGTCATGCACAATTAATACAATTATGAAACCACCAGAGGGAGCTGCTGGACCAGGTGAAATGTGGAAACCCACACTGCCACATTGCAACTTTGAAAAGTTCAATTAGAGGTCTGGTACGAGATGAAGCACAAGAGTGAACAGCTGTGCATGGCTCGTTGGTCTAGGGGTATGATTCTCGCTTAGGGTGCGAGAGGTCCCGGGTTCAAATCCCGGACGAGCCCTCCTTTTGACCTTTGAGGGTCTCACACAACTAACAAAGTTTACATCAAAGACATGAGGAGAAACAAGAGGCTTCAGCTGATGTTTGTCAAGTTGTGAAAAAGCTGCACATCACTGAGTTAAACAGTTCTGATCCATGCAAAAAGGAAAAGACTGATCACACAGGAGAAGTTCAGACATCAAAGTCTTAACATTCATTCATGAGTAAAAACACTTGTAAGGATTTTTATCTCGTCCTGCCAGGACAGAAGAAAACATCTTGCGACTCAAACTACATCACAATCAAAGTGACAACAATCACACTGATGGTTTGGTTCAAATAGACGAGAGGCTGAAGATTGAAGCACATGTTCACACAGAGATTATAAAAGAACACAGCCAGGAAAGAAAGAGGATGAAGATAAAATAATAAAAAACAGGGAGTTGAGAAACAAATGTGTCTTATTCTCAAAAATAGCGTTGTTTTAATTCATCTATGTATCTATAAACTATGAATCTATTATTAAACTTCATTTTAAGCATGCACAGGTCTGGGCCATGTCTGTCATGCACAAGGTGAAACATAATGAGACCACTAGAGGGTGCTGTTGGACCAGATCAAATGTGGAAACCCAGACTGACACATCTTCAGTGAAAGAGTTCAATTACAGGTCTGGGACGAGAAAAAGCACAAGAGTGTAGAGCTGTGCAAGGCTCGTTGGTCTAGGGGTATGATTCTCGCTTAGGGTGCGAGAGGTCCCGGGTTCAAATCCCGGACGAGCCCTTCTTTTGCCGCCAGGGTTTAAAGGTCACATGGAATTCGAACATATGACCTTTCAGTCTTCAGTTCTAATCTTGTGATCTATACACAAGCTCGAAGAATTATGTGAAGGAGCAGCTGTAGAAGAATATCATGCTGTGTTCAACTACACTTTTAAACCTTTAAACAAACTTTATTTAAAATAGAATAATAATAATACATTTGACCAGGCGTGTACGCAGAGTAAGAATGATTCACAGACTGATGTGTGATGGTCGTCTTGTCAAAAGGTTTAATGAACCTGAGTGAAAGAGTCAGACCACGTGTTTTCAATGTTGTGCTATTAACCTTGTACAGTGAAAGTCTCATCAGCAGCCTGGTGAACCTTGAACTTTCTTATCAGCTCTAATTGTCGCTTTGAAATCTCTTGCTGTCACAATCATGACAACATCAGGAAACAAGGTCTGAACAGAAAACTACAGTCTGGACAACAGTGACTCCTTCTCAAATGTAACAATGTTTTCATTAATCTCAGTCTATGGATAACATTGTAAAACGTAGTTTTAAACATGAACAGCTCCGAGTCCTGTCTGTCATGCACAATTAATACAATTATGAAACCACCAGAGGGAGCTGCTGGACCAGGTGAAATGTGGAAACCCACACTGCCACATTGCAACTTTGAAAAGTTCAATTAGAGGTCTGGTACGAGATGAAGCACAAGAGTGAACAGCTGTGCATGGCTCGTTGGTCTAGGGGTATGATTCTCGCTTAGGGTGCGAGAGGTCCCGGGTTCAAATCCCGGACGAGCCCTCCTTTTGACCTTTGAGGGTCTCACACAACTAACAAAGTTTACATCAAAGACATGAGGAGAAACAAGAGGCTTCAGCTGATGTTTGTCAAGTTGTGAAAAAGCTGCACATCACTGAGTTAAACAGTTCTGATCCATGCAAAAAGGAAAAGACTGATCACACAGGAGAAGTTCAGACATCAAAGTCTTAACATTCATTCATGAGTAAAAACACTTGTAAGGATTTTTATCTCGTCCTGCCAGGACAGAAGAAAACATCTTGCGACTCAAACTACATCACAATCAAAGTGACAACAATCACACTGATGGTTTGGTTCAAATAGACGAGAGGCTGAAGATTGAAGCACATGTTCACACAGAGATTATAAAAGAACACAGCCAGGAAAGAAAGAGGATGAAGATAAAATAATAAAAAACAGGGAGTTGAGAAACAAATGTGTCTTATTCTCAAAAATAGCGTTGTTTTAATTCATCTATGTATCTATAAACTATGAATCTATTATTAAACTTCATTTTAAGCATGCACAGGTCTGGGCCATGTCTGTCATGCACAAGGTGAAACATAATGAGACCACTAGAGGGTGCTGTTGGACCAGATCAAATGTGGAAACCCAGACTGACACATCTTCAGTGAAAGAGTTCAATTACAGGTCTGGGACGAGAAAAAGCACAAGAGTGTAGAGCTGTGCAAGGCTCGTTGGTCTAGGGGTATGATTCTCGCTTAGGGTGCGAGAGGTCCCGGGTTCAAATCCCGGACGAGCCCTCCTTTTGACCTCTGATGGTCAGACACAAATAATAAACTTAATATTAAAGACATGAGGAGAAACACAAGACTTCAGCTGATGTTTGCAGAGTTCTAACAAAGCTGCACATCAATGAGTTAAACAGTTCAGATCTATGCAAACAGGAAACGACTGATCACACCTGAGAAGTTCAGACACTCAGATAAATCCAGATCTTTACATTGAATTAAGTGTTGAATCAGTTATTAAGATTTGTATCTAGTCCTGCCAGGACACAAGAAAACATGTTGTCACTAAAACTACATCACAGCCAATGTGACAACAATAATACTGATGGTTTTGTTCGAATAGACGAGAGGCTGAAGACTGAAATATATGTTGACACAGAGATTACAAAGGAACATTCCAAGAACATAGCAGATGCATGAGAGTTATTCTCCGGTGTGTACGTAGCTTTATTTAAATAAATGTTCTGGTTTTGTTTGTACTGAACCTTCATGAGACGTCCCATTCACTCTCCTACAACAAGAAAGATTGAAAACAAAACAAGAAAACAATAATCTTTACATTAATTTGAAAAAACGCACAAGTACAATCTCTGAACAGAAAACTAAAGTCAGTGACTCCTTCTCAAATGAAACAATGTTTTAATTTCTCTATGTATCTATAATCTATGAATCTTAATTTTAAGCACGAACAGGTCTGGGTCATGACCTTCATGCACAAGGTGATACATAAAGACACCACTAGAGGGTGCTGTTGGACCAGATAAAATGTGGAAACCCAGACTGCCACATCGTCACTGAAAGACTTCAAATACAGGTTTGGAACTAGATAAACAACATAAGTGAACTATTGTGCATTGGCTCGTTGGTCTAGGGGTATGATTCTCGCTTTGGGTGCGAGAGGTCCCGGGTTCAAATCCCGGACGAGCCCACCTTTTGCCGCCAGGGTTTAAGGTCAGAGGGAATTCGAACATATGACCTTTCAGTCTTCAGTTCTAATCTTGTGATCTATACACAAGCTTGACGGATTGTGTGAAGGAGCAGCTGTAAGAGAATATCATGTTGTGTTCAACTACACTTATTATCCTTTAAACTAAATTTATTTATAATAGAATAATAATAATACATTTGACCAGTTTGATTTAAAAGGGTTTTTAGTAGTTTTTCCTTACTCTTGCTGCGGGTTAAGGACAGAGGATGTCACACCCTGTTAAAGCCCTATGAGATGAATTGTAATTTGTGAATACGGGCTATACAAATAAAATTTGATTGATTGATTGATTGATTGATTGGCATGTCAACAAAACAAACTGAAATGATCAATTAATCCGGTGAGTGACTGCATGTGTGGATCAATAACTGATCTTTTAAAGACGTACATATACAAGTGTCCTTTCTAAGTACTTAGACTAAGAATGATACAACAGACCGATGTGGGATGGCGTCATCTTGTCAAAGAGTTAATGAACCTGAGTGAAAGTGTTGGACCACGTGTTTTGAATGTGATACTAACTGGATTGTACAGTGAAAGTCTCAACGGCAGCCTGGTGAGACTTGAACTTTCTTATCAGCTGTAATTCTTGTTTTGAAATCTCTTGCTGTCACAATCATGACAACATCAGGAAACACGGTCTGAACAGAAAACGGAAATCTGGACAACAGTGACTCATTCTCATTAGTAATGATGTTTTCATTCATCTCAGTCTATGGTTAATATTGTAAAACGGAGTTTTAAACATGAACAGGTCTGGGTCCTGTCTGTCATGCACAATTAATTCAGTTATGAAACCACTAGAGGATGCTGCTGGACCAGGTGAAATGTGGAAACCCACACTGCCACATTGCAACTTTGAAAAGTTCAATTACATGTATTGGACGAGAAAATGCACAAGAGTGAACAGCTGTGCATGGCTCGTTGGTCTAGGGGTATGATTCTCGCTTAGGGTGCGAGAGGTCCCGGGTTCCAATCCCGGACGAGCTCTCCTTTTGACCTTTGAGGGTCTCACACAACTAACAAAGTTTACATCAAAGACATGAGGAGAAACAAGAGGCTTCAGCTGATGTTTGTCAAGTTGTGAAAAAGCTGCACATCACTGAGTTAAACAGTTCTGATCCATGCAAACAGGAAAAGACTGATCACACCTGAGAAGTTCAGACATCAAGGTCTTAACATTCATTCAAGAGTAAAAACACTTGTTAGGATTTTTATCTATTCCTGCCAGGACAGAAGAAAACATCTTGTGACTCAAACTACATCACAACCAAAGTGACAACAATCACACTGATGGTTTTGTTCAAATAGACGAGAGGCTGAAGATTGAAGCACATGTTCACACAGAGATTCTAAAAGAACACAGCCAGGAAAGAAAGAGGATGAAGATAAAATAATAAAAAACAGGGAGTGGAGAAACAAATGAGACTTTTCCAAGAACCCAGCAGATGCATGTGAGTTGTTCTCCTGTGTGTAATAACCTTTATAAATATAAATAAATGTTCAGGCCTCGTTTGTACTGAACCTTCCTGAGACGCCTCATTCGCTCGCCTACAACAAAAAGGATTGAAAACAGAATTATTATTTTTCATGTCAACTTAATGTTGTTCTGAAATTTCTTGCTGTCACAATCATAACATCAGGAAACAAGATCTGAACAGAAAAATACTATGAATCTATTATTAAACTTCATTTTAAGCATGAACAGGTCCGGGTCATGACTGTCATGTGAAGCATAATGAGACCACCAGAGGGTGCTGTTGGACCAGATCAAATGTGGAAACCCAGACTGCCACATCTTCAGTGAAAGAGTTCAATTACATGTCTTGGAGTAGAAAACGCAAAAGAGTGAACAGCTGTGCATGGCTCGTTGGTCTAGGGGTATGATTCTCGCTTAGGGTGCGAGAGGTCCCGGGTTCAAATCCCGGACGAGCCCTCCTTTTGACCTCTGAGGGTCTCACACATATAACAAACTTAATATCAAAGACATGAGGAGAAACACAAGGCTTCAGCTGATGTTTGCAGAGTTGTGAAAAAGCTGCACATCACTGAGTTAAACAGTTCAGATCCATGCAAACAGGAGAAGACTGTTCACACACTTAAGTCTCAAATCAGTTAGTAAGATTATTATCTCGTCCTGTCAGGACAAAATAAAGCATCTTGCCACTATAGATCTAGACCTACAATTAAAAATGCAAATGTAAAAATATTGACATGTGAACAGATCATAATAAAACATAATGCAGATAGCAAATGTGACAACGATCACATTGATGGTGTTTGAATAGATGAGATGAGGGGACCTAAGATGCCACATCACCAGTTTGCACCATATCAATACAGATGTTATTAAATTTAAGATTAAGTTAATGTCTAAGGTAAATGAAAGTTGCAAAGACTGTTATGTGTGAAGCTGTTGTCTTGTGAAAAGGTTTAATAATTCTGCATGAAACCTGGAGTGTTTCTGATGATTCTTTAACATTTTTGTCACTTCTTATTGTTGTATGATTTGTGTTGTCGTCACAAAAGTAAAAAAAAATTGGAAACAAGGCAGCAGGTCTGAGCAGAAAACTTTACTGCTCACAGAAATCTAAAAGAAATATGTCTGTGGTAAACATTATTGAACTTCATTTTAAACATGAACAGGTCTGGGTCATGTCTGTCATGCACAAAGAACAAAACAATGTGACCACTAGAGGGTGCTGCTGGACCAGATGAAATGGTCCAGCAGCACTGCCACATCACCAGTTTGAAGACCTCAGCTGCAAGTATGGGTGGGAATTCCTACAGATGTGCATGGCTCGTTGGTCTAGGGGTATGATTCTCGCTTAGGGTGCGAGAGGTCCCGGGTTCAAATCCCGGACGAGCCCTTCTTTTGACCTTTTAGGGTCTCATTCAAATAATAAACTTAATGTCAAAGACATGAGGAGAAACATGAGGCTTCAGCTGATGTTTGTCAAGTTGTGAAAAAGCTGCACATCACTGAGTTAAACAGTTCTGATCCATGCCAACAGGAAAAGACTGATCACACCTGAGATGCAGATCTTTACATTGAATTAAGTGCTGAATCAGTTATTCAAATTTGTATCTAGTCCTGCCAGGACAAAAGAAAACATCTTACCACTCTCACTACATCGCAGCTAATGTGACAACACTCACACTGATGGTTTTGTTCAAATAGATGAGACGAGGAGCCTGAAGACGCCACATCACCAGTTTAAAGCAATTTATGACTGATTACTTTATTCTTTAAGTTAAGATGAAGTTCATGTCTAAGGTAAATGAAGAATGCAAGGCTGCAATCGCAAAACAAATGTTCACACTGATACAATAAGTGAACACAAAGAGGATGGTGAATCCAACTAAAAGACCCAGGGAGTAAGGAAACAAATATCACTGATGGATACAAAGGATGTAAAAGAGATGAGGGTTATTCTCCTTTACCTTCATTTAGGCTGCTTCAAATGGATCATACACACGTTCAGGGCTCGGTTGTACTGAATCTTCCTGAGACGCCAAATCTGTGACAAACAAGAAATAACATTGATATAAATTTCAAAAACACACACATGTAAAAGTAATGTAAAGTGTCAACAAAACATAATGCAGATAGCAAATGCCATAACAAAATCACATCGATTGTGTTCAAACAGATGAGATGAGGGGACCTAAGACACCACATCATCAGATTGCAGTATGTTATTACAGATGATGATCACGGCTCAGAGAGACAGAGATGACTTGTTGGTCCATAGATGTCATTCTCACTTGTGGTGTAAACAAGTTACACATATTTATACAACTAGAGCTAATTTCTAAGGTAAATAAAAAATTTCAAGAATTCAGTGTGAGTTTAAAACATATGTTCACAGTGATTTCATAAATGAACACGAAGATGAGGATGAATACAATTTGGAAACCAAGGGAGGTTTGAACCAAATATAATGGAACAGAAATCTCAGATCTATAATTGTTTAACTGTTTTATATTCATCTGTTAACCTTTAATTCCTTTTCATTTTATTCTACCTGTGTACATATCTCATTCTGTTTCAACTAGACAGCAGTTAACTTTATTATCTGCCCTATGTGTCACTTAAGAGAAAGGTACATCTATCAGGACATACACAACCTAGATAGTAACACCTGTATTCCAATACATGTATAAATACTTCAATATGCTAAAGCCTTTTCAAATTGCTTGATTCTGAAAACATTGATATATTTGATCAACTGGTGCAATAGTTTACATATTTTACCAAATATATAATCTACATGAGCTTCTTGGCTTCACCTGCATCACCTGTACTCAAGTTTGGCTAGCATTAGCATTAGCTAACATCAAGCATTAGCTACTTAAACTTCTATACAACTTAGTTTTACATATTTTACTGAATATAAAAATCGACATGAGCTTCTTGGCTGATGCTGTTACTAAAGTGTGAACCTGTTTAATAACTATAAAGACACAAAGCAAAAATACACACGTCACTCACCTGTAATCAACGTTGGCTAGCATTAGCATTAGCTACCATGAAGCATCAGCTACTTCAACTTCCGCACAGCTTCTTCCAAAACTCCGGTAGTTTCCCTGTCTGTTATTATTTCATTATAAGCAGTGATACCACGTGACAATAAGCAAATATCTGAATGAAACCAACAAGCTAGCATCACAGACTAGATAAGAGAGGAAGTGCAGAACAAACACATATACATTTAAGAATAGATAGATAGACTAATCCCGTGGGAAATTTAGGTCATCCAGTAGCTTATACACTTAACCGACATACATACATAAAACACATATACATGGGTAGAACATTGCAGATACAGGTACATGAGTGGGTCTGACACTATGGTACAGAATGCAATGATGTATGAAAGTGTTCTTGTGCTGTTGGATAAAGATACTTTGGTTAAATGCAGAATCAAATTAACCATATTTTCCCCCTAAATGTATTTTATACTATTTCTTTAACCTGTTTTATCTCCTCTCAGAAATCAGTGTGAAGTTCAGCAGGTTTTATTCTGAAAAAAGCAGACAGGAACCGGAAGCGGTGGTTGTTGTGGGATTCCACTGTGATCTCGTGCAGCTTGTTGCGCTACGTAGCTAGCTCGTTAGCTTGCTACTTTATTACTGAACGGGAAACTCACACCTGCAGCCGAGGAGCGGAACAGGTGAGACGGTTTGTTTGTGTTGTTGTTGATTAAAGAGATAAACTCACTTTTCTGTCTCGTCAGTAAGTTGGAGTTAAGTCTGACGACATGTAAGCTAGCGATGCTAATGTCATCAAGTTAAGCTAGGCTTCCCATGAAATCAACAAACGGGCATTTTATTTGCTACATATGATTAATATCGTGCGTGTCGTTGACTCGGGGTGTGTGTTATTGTGTATTTGTTGTATGATCTGTCGACTTGTACCGGAAGCGACAGAGAGAGATTAGCTCGATGAGGGAGCTTTAGCTTGCTACCCGTGTTGCTAGGCAACGGGACCCACCAATGGGTGTGTGCGGTAAAGCCTCTAATGACATTAGTGGAGCAAAATCACGCACGTGCACGTACATGCACGTGCGTGACCTGCTGTTCCCCGTGCATGTGATTCTGAGTTTATCTTTATTTGTCTTAACCCTGAATTACAATCTGAACATTTTGGGAACTGAAACGATTTATTGATCAGTTGTGTGTGTGTTGATCAATAACTAATAAATGTGTTCGTTTTTGTGAAGACACACATGTACAGTAGTGAACATGTGTTTCATCTTAAACATTATTATTATCACTTCTAAATGTTGTGTGGAAATGTGTTGATGTCACAATCATAACACAATCTGGAAATAAAAGCTTAAAGGGACAATTCACCCGAAAACAAAAATGAAAGTTCACTCATTATATAAGTGTTCGAGTCCACAAAACACAGCCATATTGCATATAATTGAAGTGAATTGGGTGAACAATCCCTTTAAATCTGAAATGATCTGGATTAACACTCGTCTCCCACTGTTTTCTACTGGTTTCTTCTTTTGCTCTGGTCTGATTAGGGATTCACATTAGGCATCATGTTGGTCCCCATATTTACCCTGAAGCTCAACCACAAGATTAACCCTCGCATGGTGACTATTGGGAAATTTGATGGAGTCCACCCGTGTCTAACTGCTGCTACACAGGCCGGAAAGGTGAGGACAATAGAGATCTGTGACTTCATTCTATTAGAGCGTACTTGCTGTGTGAGTACAATATAATTCTTCTCAGGTGTCGAACAACAAATCGCTTGCTTGTTTTGGGGCCTTGTCATAACATTGCAGAAACAGAGGGACCCACTCTGTGCTTCCCAACATCTCTTCTAGACTTGTACCCATCACAACCTTTGTTACCTCTACAAAAACATTCTTAATGTTATACTACACATCATACTTCAGATGTTTCTACCTCACACCCTCTTTCCCTATCAAAGGTTTTCATCCACAACCCTCATGCTCGTGGTCAGAGACCCGTGGCCCATCGCCTGAGCCAGAGCACCCAGGACTCTGACATCTCGCTGCTCAACATCAACCAGGCCGTCACTTGTCTGACAGCAGGACAGCTGGGACCCAACACCACTGGGGACACATTGTTAGTGGGATCCCAAACCAACCTGCTGGCCTACGATGTCCATGACAACACTGATGTATTTTACAGAGAGGTGAGCGGTGATGGGAGGAGGAAAAATACTTTCGAACATAAAACTATAAACCAATGCTTTACATATAGTGTATGAGCCTCACTTGGTTTTAAACAACTTGTTTCTGTCTCTGCTCTGTGTGGCTGTAGGTTTCCGATGGGGCTAATACCATCGTGTTGGGGAAACTCGGGGACATCGCGTCTCCTCTTGCAATCATTGGAGGGAATTGTGCCCTGCAAGGCTTTGACTATGCGGGCAATGACCACTTCTGGACGGTAAGAACTCACACTCTAGTTTGAAGTCGGACTACACTTAAGATTCTGCCATACAAGTTTCATCTAGTAGCTCGAGGACTAACCCAACAATGTTTAAATAACTTGGAAGACAGGTTTAGCTTCTGTGAGGTATAATCATGATGCTGTTCTCAGGTGACTGGAGATAACGTCAGATCTCTGGTGCTCTGCGACTTCACTGGTGATGGGAAAAACGAGGTGAGTCCCTCAGTTTGAGACACACGCTTTTATTGTTGCTTTCTTCTGAGCTGTCTCCTGTTTTCTGTAGCTCACTGTCCTGTTAAAAATGAAGAATTAGTTTGTTCACATTGTGCGTTGTGTTTGTAGCTCCTGGTTGGATCTGAGGACTTTGATATCCGAGTGTTCAAGGAGGACGAGCTTGTGGCTGAGATGACTGAGAATGAGGTAAACATTTCACTCAATCCAGACTTTAGACTGGACTTTGTTGTGGCTTCAAGCACTTTACATCGTGTTTTGTATCCTTGTTAGTTTTCTCCTCTGTTTTGAGCTGCATTGGTGCAGAGCAACACCTTTTTAAATGACAAGTATTGTCTCTGCTCCTCTTCACCCAGACTGTAACATCATTGTGCCATATGCACGGCAGCAGGTTTGGCTATGCCCTCGCTAATGGCACTGTCGGAGTCTATGACCGCACCGCCCGCTACTGGAGGATCAAGGTACTGACATTTGTCATGAAGTGGGTTAAAGATGCCATATGTGTACAATGTTATATCTTTTTATAATTTTAGTTCTCAGGATTATGGTCATAACTGATTAACTTCCAACTTTAACCTGAACTAGAATGTAAATAATGTCTCCAATGTTTTCTTTCTATCCCCACTCAGTCTAAGAATCATGCAATGAGCATCCATGCCTTCGACCTGAATGCTGATGGGGTCGTGGAGCTGATCACTGGATGGTCAAATGGAAAGGTCAGTTTATTAGATCTGGTATCAAGAATCTGCAATTAGATTATTCTTATGTTTCTCTGCCAATTTCAAATTTCTCATCTTTCTAACTACAGCTAATTCTGTGTTTTCGTCCCTGTGTTGTTTCAGATCGATGCTCGTAGCGACCGCACCGGAGAAGTCATTTTCAAGGACAACCTCTCCTCCTCGGTGGCGGGAGTGGTGGAGGGCGACTACAGGCTGGATGGACAGCAACAACTCATCTGCACCTCCATAGAAGGAGAGGGTGAGTCATGTGTCATGTTGGTTGAATATGGACCTTTACAAACATTCATGGACAAATGCATTTATATGTTTTTGTGATTTATAACATATTTATACAGTGTATAAACTGTTCGTTCATGTTGTCACAAATGTAAACTAACTCTTAATTAGTAATGTGTAATAAAGATGAAGGTGTGTATGTTGTGCATGTTCACAAACATTTCAAGTTCCCAGTTCCTGAATACTTCACACTACTTCTCCTACTTCATATCAATGTGTGTGTCCTGTAGTCCGAGGTTACCTGCCGGCCGGTAAGGACCTGAAAGGGAATCTCATGGACTCCAGTGCTGAGCAGGACCTCATCAGAGACCTCAGCCACCGCAGACAGAATCTGCTGCTCGAGCTACGGAACTATGAAGAGAACGCTAAGGTGCACATGTTTCTGTTTATGCAGGTCGCGCTCCATCCAGATCTTTTTTTTGTAAAATCTCGTTCCTGCTGATGTTATTTTTAACATATCTGTTTGTTTCAAAGTCAGACACGTGGCTTTGTGTTGTGCTGACCTCCATACAAACTGTCATTGTTTCAGGGTGTGTCAGAAACAAACAGTGGGATTGGTGTAATTCCAGCCAACACTCAGCTCCAGACAGCGCTGTCCGTGAGACCGGCTACAGAGGCCCAGAAGGCTCATGTTGAGCTCAGCATTTCAACACCAAACGGTAAAGATCTCCAATATCTGACAGTGAATTTCATACGACTGAGTAAATACTAATAATTCCTGAATCCCACTCTTATCCTTTTACAGAAACAATTATCCGCGCAGTGCTGATCTTTGCAGAGGGGATCTTTGAGGGTGAGAGTCACGTGGTCCACCCCAGTGTCCAGAACCTGTCGGGCTCTGTCAGAGTCCCCATCGTCCCACCCAAAGACATCCCAGTGGATCTGCACATTAAAGCCTTCGTGGGGGGGAAGACCAGGTAAGAAGTGTGTGAGTGTTTAGGTCATTTCATGATTTAATGATATCTTACACAGCCTTGCATCCACCCATTGAGCTCAACAGACTCAAAAGTACATATAATACATAACATTTACCATATTGCATATTGAGATCAGATACATATTGCAAGTACACAGACATTTTCTTCAAATTGCTTTAATTAAACGCAGTAAAATTATCCATTCTCTGCTGACAAACAAACTAACTCTGATAAAAACTCTTTGGCAGAGATAATAACAGATCCCAGACCTGCCTATTCATGAGAGACCTGCTAATAACAACCACTTTGTGTCCATATCTGTGAATGCTCTATGATAACGATGACAATAACTGTTTTGTTTTATATTAACACCACTGTTTTGTCTTTATCTTCTTGTCCTCTCCAGCACTCAGTTCCACGTGTTTGAGATCACTCGTCAGCTGCCTCGTTTCTCTATGTACGACATCAACTTTGACTCTTCAGCCGCTCCGCCCACTGGGAGTGTCACCTTCAGCATCAGCGAGCGACCACAGAGGGTGAGCTGTCCCAGTGACTCTCTTTGAGACACAGACTAAGAGAGAGAGTGATTCTGATCAGTGTTATAAACATGTGTCCGTGTGTGTGAATGTAGGTGGTGATGTGGCTGAATCAGAACTTCCTGCTTCCAGAGGGAGTAGAAAATCCTGAAGTCACCTTTAATTCACTGAGAGGAGGAGGACTGTTGTCTATCAGCATGGCCTCCAATGGACAGGTACACAAACACACACCAACAATGAGCTTTATGTTTACATGAAGAGAATCAACGAGATTTAAAAGTTTCAAAGTATTTGGAAATATCTGTGAACAACACTGAAATTGTGGTTTATTTGGAAATAAAATAAGCAACAATCTACATTATAAACTGATGGTCATGGTTATTTTAATTGATCAGAAATGAGGTCAGTAGAAAGTAATGATTTCTGTTGCGCATGCTAGCAAAGAATCAAATTACTCCATGTACAGTCATAAATTAGCCAAAGCTCACACTTTCTTGATTCATTTATTTACAGCTCACAGGTGTAAAATGAAAACAAACTACTCAGTAACATAATGAACTGCATGTCTGACCAATCAGATCACTCTGCTGACTGATGACATCGACCTGGCGGGAGATCTGGTCCAATCACTGGCCTCCTTCCTGGCAATAGAGGACCTGTCAGCAGAGGCAGACTTCCCTGAATACTTTGAAGAGCTGAGAACTACACTCACTGAGGTTTGGTGCTATTATTTGGATTTTGTCCAACATGTTTGCTGCTTATTCCTCTCAAGCTTCTCAACACTTCTCATCATATGAACCCGTAGAGTCACTGTTATGACTGTTATCCTGTGTAAAAAGCCTTTTACAAGGCTGTGAAGTCAGTTTCTATTCTATTGTCTGTTTGCTTCTTTCATGCTCAACTGATTAAAAGAGTTCATTAAATGCTTTTGTAGCATCAGCTCCTGTGAAAGCAGAAGAGTCTTTACTTCTTACATGAGCTGTTTTTCTTTATTGTGATTGCACCGTAGCCTCGACATGTTAATATATTAAACCAGAATTATACGTTTTCCTCTGTGGTGCATTAACAGTGGGTCTTTAATATCTCCATGCCAGGTGGATGAGTTCCACTCCGTCCACCAGAAGTTAACTGCAGAGATGGCCGACCACTCCAACTACATCAGGAACATGCTGGTGCAAGCAGAGGATGCTCGCCTAATGGGGGACTTGTGAGTTACTGCAACAATTACACTTAATTCAGTGATAGTACGTTAAAGTTATACTATGGACAATGCACCATTAGAAATGTGCCCCCCCCCCCTCTTCAGCTCAAGGAGAGAAATAAGTATTTTCTGATTGTTTCACAACTATTTACCTTCTAAAGCACAAATAAACAGGAACAAGCCTCAGAATAAACCTTGAGAGAAGTTACCATATAATTATGTATTTATAGGAAAAGCACTTGTGTAGTTGGGAACGTTTAGTTCTGACGGCAGCTTTCTGTGTCCGTCAGCATCTTCCAGAGCCAGGGTGTCATTCACAGCCTCCTGGAACAGTCTATATAAAAGATTCCTTATTAATGTTCTGTTTTAACTGTTCCTTTCCTACAATGACAATTCAAAATGTCTTCTGGGGAAAGTATCTGCTCCGTGGCAATTGGTTTTATTTTATTTTCCACATCTGCCTCCTGTAGGATCGTGATGAAGAAGCGCTACAGAGAGCTCTATGATCTGAACAGGGATCTCGTCAACGAGTATAAGATCCGCTCCAACAACCACAATGCTCTACTGGCCTGTCTCAAGTCGGTCAACCTGGGCATACAGCGGGCAGGTAGACTCCGAGGTAGGCCAGTGCGCGTGTGTAAGTGTGTGTATGTGTGTGTGTGTGTGTGTGTATGTGTGTTTGTGTATATAAGAGAGTGTGGACCTTTGGTTTATGTCAATTCACATTTCATAAAGTACTCTGATTAGTGATGTTGGTTTCTATCATCTAATTAACCACTGGATAAACTTTTCACTGTCTTCTGCTGGTTTTATTTGGTAGCATAATGCAAATAGCAAATAATTTAAGAATAAAGAAAGTTTTGAGAGGGATACAACACTCTTGACCGCATTTTACACGTCATCTTCTCCAGCTCTGGCTCTGAGGTGCATTTATTTTGTCCATGGCAGTGACGTAACCCACTAATAATTTGTTGTGATCGAGAGTTTGTAAAGAAAACCTCAAGAAGAAGAAAAGAAACAGGCATTAACACTGATTTCAGCTACAAATGACAATTAGCAAAGCGTTAAACTTAAAATCATCTGTCTCCTAATCATCGTCCTCTGCTCATCCTCCTCTGCAGTGGGTAAACCCAAGAACCAAGTGATCTCCGCCTGCCGAGACGCCATCAAAAGCAATAACGTCAACTCGCTGTTCAGGATCATGAGAGCTGGCACGGCCTCCTCCTGAGGGCGGCATGCAGATCGGAGAGGGACGCTCCTGAGCACAGCTGATCAGGAATGTGACGCTGAACTGTTTCCTGCATTGCACCAGGAAGGATGAGCCTGAGAAAAGAAATATCTGTGGACGTGAAAGCACTGGGAAACACTGTTTTAGCCTTAATCCATCTTTTTCCATGACTTAGTTATAATAAGAATCTGGCAGCAGCATTGGAACCAGCTGCTCCAAAGTTAAAAATCTGCAAGGTCAGGAGTCAAAATGCTGACCACAGACTTAGTGCACTGGTAAAAATGTCCATCTCAGTCTGTGGCTGTTTGGAGGAGAAGATTATGTTGAGTCTGACTCAGCTGGAGAAGAGTCAACATCAATGTGGGAGTGACAGAGAGAGTTCAGCTGGAACCAGAACAGGGAGCGGAGACTTCCACCAAACCGTTTGTCACAAGTACAGGAACCGACCTGATCAGTGTGAGTGCAGCTGTGCTTTAGAATAATATATTATAATTAATTTATCCCAAAGTTTCCAACATGTTGGAAGATGTTTCAAAACAAAAAAGTGTCTGACAGCAGCAGTTGATAAGAATAAGGAACTTTACATCAATGTCGCACAATCTTTTATTTAAAGTTAAAAAGTGAATTAAAGTGTTTAAACCAGAGACTGTAAATAAAGATGGACGACCTGTCTCCACTTCATCCCACCATCCAGAGATTAAGCCCAAAAACAATCTTTGAGAAACATTTATTTGACTTTATATTTTGCTCCATGTCCCTTCCACTAACATGGAAGAGACACAGGCTTATGACCTACTCTGCAGACTGGAGAGCTGTCATGTCGTCCATCTTTACTCCCGGTCGATGACACCCACAGGGGAAGTGAGCGCGTGCTGGCTCAGCACTCAGACTGTCTAATCCAGCTGGCTGATGTTTAGAGAGAGCACAGCTGGAGCGAGACAGAGCAGCTTCCTGTCGGACA
Source organism: Pleuronectes platessa (assembly GCF_947347685.1). Classification (NCBI taxonomy): domain Eukaryota; kingdom Metazoa; phylum Chordata; class Actinopteri; order Pleuronectiformes; family Pleuronectidae; genus Pleuronectes; species Pleuronectes platessa. The sequence continues at coordinate 4,711,721 of NC_070632.1, forward strand.
CAGCGACCTGATGATGCTTCAGAGAGAAGACTCGCTCGCTCAGATGTCCGCTCCCAGCTGCTGCTGCTGCGTGTGCGTGTTGGTGTTTGTAGCCAAAGAAAACTATATTTTAAATTAATGAATGTGACCGAGGACCAGTGCTGTGTGTTTGTTTACCTTATATAGACCCCCCACAGAGATTGTAAATGTAATGGTGTGTTTGTTCTAGAGGAAACTGTTATTAAATTAACTTGTGTTTTAAAAAGTTGGTGTGGCCATTGATTCTGTTGCAGGATCATTAGCGCAGAGGACTTCAACAGTGGGGTCTGGGTAGGTACTGCAGGGGGGTCGCGAAATGTTTGGTCGATTAGACTATTTTTTATAATTTTTGATTTATTTTCCACAAATTTAAATGTCTTTAAATACACATTAACATGCATCCAACATATTGAGAGGCTGATTTGACCCTCTGCCTGACAACCTCCATCTGTCCAAGGTTAGATAAGTTGTGTGCCTCCCATCAGGTTCCGACATCTCACTAATGTGGGAGTATGTGTGCCATCCACAGATGGCTTGAGGATTCACTATCTCTTCTACATGTTTGTTTAAAATAAAAACATGAATATATGAACCCGTGTTTTATTTGAATAGCTTAGTATTGAATGCACAATAACAGGGTCGCTATGTTTATATATGGCAATAGGCCCAGTTTAATATAAAACACAATATATATAGTAGGGGGTCCCTGCTCCATCTCTCAGTTTGAGCGTCCTTGGCCTGATAAAACATTGAAGACCCCTGCATTAGAGGATGTTTTCTTCCTTCTTGGACATTTAGATCTGATCAGTCCTCTTCTTGAAAGAGCCTCCCAGCACTTTTCTCTCATGGATTTCTTCTTCAGTCTCGTGTTGTAATGGTTTGTCTGTCTTCAAACTGCAGAACAGATGAACCTCAGTTACTTAACGTTTCTAGAGAAAAGTGGTTTCATGTTTTCTTATTGTGTAATTATCAGAGTGATGTCACTGCACTGAGCCGCTCTGCCGGAGCCGATGAGGGTTTTGTGTTTTGCTCATGGACACTTTATTCTATTTTACCACCCACGTTTATTTGCTTGTTTATTTATTTATTTTTATCAGGGATTTGCAAAAACGACGAAACTGATTTCTACCAGTCCTGTTGGAGAGGTTGGACCTGAGAGAAAGCTAAATTAAATTCTGGTGCGTTTGCAACAATACGATATTTACCCCATTCAAATAAGTTATACATTTGACCAGAATATCAATAATATATTACTGCTCTGGAATGTCACAGGTCAATATGTTGTCCGCTTGCAGCTCAATAAAACCAGGGGGGGGGGGGGGGGGGGGGGTGCATTAAAAACAGATCATGCACTCTCTTCATCTCTTCTGTCCCTCTGCTCTCCATCGTCTCTCTTCTCCTCCTTCTCCTCTTTCCTTTTCTTTGGGTTTAAGCACTTCTCTTTCTTTTTTACTTCCGAACATCATTGAGCAACACTTTCTGTATTTGTATTCTGTAGCTGGACCTGGTCTCTGAATTCCACCAAGAAGTAAACTCATGACTCATGATTTTATGTTTCTCTCTCTCTCTCTCTCTCTCTCTCTCTCTCTCTCTCTCTCTCTCTCTCTCTCTCTCTCTCTCTCCCCTTCTATTCATCCCTCTCTTCTTCTCTTCTTTTCCATTCTCCCTGGCTGCTGTGTTGGCATCTGGTTTGTTCAGCGCCAGTTTAAACCACGTGGTCAGCATCTTTTTTTTTTTTTTTAAGAAGGGGGATGCTGCATTTACGTTCTTCTACTCGGCTCCGTCATTTGGCTTCTGTCTCCGTAGTTGTCAGCCTTGGTGTGGTTCAGCCAAATATGAGTCAATCCCGTTTTTTAAATGACCAATTAAATCTTGAACAAACATTAGTGGGATGAGAACCACCCAAAATGACAGAAGCCCTGTTTGACGTGTACAACATCCTCTGGTGGTCGGTCGCTAACATCTGCGGAAGACCCACAAACACACAACAGATAATCACCATCTTGTTCTTTTATTTATGTCCCATCTGCAAACAAGGAGGGGGCGGGGTTTATGACCTATGCTGCAGCCAGCCACCAGGGAGCGATCAAGACATTTTTGGATTCACTTTTGGAAGCTGTCATGTCGTCCGTCTTTTTTTACTACTTCTTTATATAAAGAGTTATTTACTTTACATTTTTTTATACTGTCTTTACCTTTTTCAATGTTTGTTGTGTTTATTTGATTATTAAAACATTTGAGCTAAACATGTTAGTTTGAACGTTCACATAAAAATCATCATGTTTGCTGCACTTTCTCGACGATACAATTTGTGATGACTGTATTTCCCACAGCACTTGAATGCATCATGAGTGCAACAGCTCTACTTAGAAACGTCACATCTGCTGTTTCATCTTCTGTCTCCTCTTCACACACACACACACCCTCAAACACACACACACACTCACACACTCACACTCTGCAGCTCCTCTTTTCCTCACTGGAACTTTTTCTTCTGAAAACTTTCTCCGGAACTTTTCTCTTGCTCCGGTGCATTGAGCAGAGAGGAGCCTCAGCAGGAGCAGCAGCAGCAGGACAGATGTTTTCACTTTGACCTCCGCCTCCTCTTCCTCCTCCTCCTCTGCCTCGTCTGGTAAGTTTGAATGAATAGAATTAATGAAGAAACATTTCCTGCACTTTAACATAATGAAACTCTGCAGATTCATTGTTGATAAGATAAAAACGTGCAGCATTCAGAATCTCGGTCCTGCCTGAGGTTGCAGGACAGATGTTGGGATCAGTTCCACACACACAACATATTTGGACAAATGCTGGTCAGGAACATTATCTGTGACCAGTTCCTCCCAGTTCTACACGCACAGAGTCACTTAGTGAGACTTGCTCCCCATGACATGGATGCTGGGACACAGTGTTCTTTGAAATAGTTGGTACCCTCATGTTCACTTACATAAGACACAGACACTCCCCCTCCTCCTGAGCGCAGCAGCGGGTCCATGGAAAACTCTTAATCCAGAACAAATACTTTAATTATACGTGTTGGGATCTCTGATCTGTTAAAACCATGTAAGTGGGACGTGAATAATCAAAGTGTTCACATGAAACTAACTTAACTAACTGTGCAATAGCCATTTTCAATGCTGTGACATATATTCTCTTCATTTACAAGGCAACTTTTCCCCATGATGGGACTGGTCAAATGTTTTCTTATCTTATCTTACACTGAAAAGTGTTATTGTTTACTGACTAGAAACTTATATTTATAATTAAATGTATCAGTTTTGTTAATATTGTTGTGTTGTGAATGTTGTGTTAACATTATGGTATTCTTAAGGAATTAAGGTTTAAAGTCAACTATGACATAAAATCTTTTTTCTAATTAATTTAACTGTATATTAAATATATTTATTTCTGTGCAATTTCAATATCATATATGTTCAATACTGCTATACTGTTTGTGTATTTGTACAATGTACATATTTCTATCTTTTATGGTTCCTAATGTTTATATTGTATTTTTTTACTTATTGATCATCTTTACAGTTATATGTCACTATTTTCCTATTTGCTGCGGTAACACAATACATTTCCCCATAGTGGGACTAATAAAGGATAATCTTATGTCATCTTATCTTATCTAATCTCATCATCTCATATTATCTTATCAAAATAAGATTTGACGGCATTAGACAGGTTGAGCAAGACCTTTAAAACCAGAGCTTCCACATCCAGGACCGTTTATCTTCTTCTTGTGGGTTTGTCCTGGTTCATGTTGTTCTTCTTGTTGTCCTGCAGGTGTCTGAGCAGCAGTGGAGGACGGAGACAGAGACAATGGACACACATCCAGTCATGTGAGTGATCTGCATCAAGGACCAAATCAATCTGAGTTGCCTCCATCTCATAGAGACTTCTCAGCCCCGTAGCAAACAGGTGAGGATACGACAACACACGTGTGATTACTGCACAACAACAGTGGAATGTATTGTTACAGTAAAGCAGTGAGTGAATTCCTTTAGTATTTAATTCAAGTGTCTTCAACAGGTGATGAGGAGGAGGATGGTGGCGATGAGGAGGATGCTCCACGTGAAGGGAGATGTGATGTGCACGATGCTGCTGTTGGTTGTGTTCTGTCTGCTGCTCTACGTTCGACAGGTGAGGACGGACACAGTCGGAGCACGTAACTCATCCGACATTTCAAACGCTCCCTCTAACACCAGCCTTGTTTGCAGGTGGCCGTCTCCTCTGGGTGGGACAGACCTCAGTGGAAGCTGGAGATCCACGGCTCCACCAGCCCCAGTCGGACACTGCTGGGGGCCAGGGGGGCCAAAGGGGGCCAGGAGTCTCAAGAGGTGTGACTCCATCATTTGTTTGCATGAATGTATCACAACCAAATACTGTTGTGTCACCAAATTGCAGGTTTTGTTGCATTTTGGTCTGTGAAAGACCTCTTAACCGGATACTTGAACATAACCTGCTCTAATGTTCAGAAAACACATCACTTCAACGTCCAATGCTGCAGCTCCACTTTTCAGCCTCTGTCAGAAACACTTGGTTTTAGCTCCGTTTACCAAGGGTTTAGGGCTTTTGGATTTTTCAGACCTTTTACATACTCAAAAAACGTATACAAAATGAAAGACAGTACAGGTCTCCTCTAATGTCCTTTGTCCTCTGTCTCATATCCAAGTTCCCCTCCAGCCCGTCGGAGCCACAGCTGCCTGCCTGTAAGCCCCAGTCCAAGTCCAAAGCCCCTCAGGCCAAGTCCAAAGCTCCTCAGGCCAAGTCCAAAGCTCCGCTCAAATCTAAGGGGAAATCAAAGTCGCGAAGGAAGAATGCTGTACCGACCAAACCTGCTGCCAAGCCCCTGCCCACGATGCCACCGTTTGACTTCGAAGGCTACTTGAGAGAGAAGGACAACAGGGACTTCAATCTGCTCATCGACCAGCCGGAGAAATGTCACATCCGAGGAGCAGAGGAGGAAGAAGGAGGCGAAGCTCCCTACATGCTCATCGCAGTCAAATCTGTGGCGGCAGATTTTGACAAGCGTCAGGTAAATTATGACGTGTTGTTGTTGCTGTTGAATTTAGGCTTCGTATTGGATCATAGGCTGAATGTAGAACATGATACCTCACGAAAAGTGAAGTCAAAATATCTCTATTGCCCCCTGGTGGCTGGCTGCAGTATGGTTATAAACCCTGCCTCCTCCATGTTAGCAGACGAGACATGAACCAAACTAGAATCCAAAGTACACATCAAATAAAGTTTTCTCAAAGATGGATTCTGTCATTTTAGGCAGTTTATTATCGCACTGATGTTTGTTCACGTATTCATGGTTCTGATGACTTTTCATTAGTAATTTGATGCTATAAAAACAGGGTGAACGTCATGATTGACAGATGAGACCGTTGCCCCCATCCGTGCAAGATTCTGTTCATCAAAAACCAAGCTGACGTGAAACACCTGACCTTTGTTTCTACTGCCTCGATCCCTGTAGGTGGTCCGTCGGACATGGGGGAAAGAGGGCCTGTTCCCGAACAGCGTTACCATTCGTACCGTTTTCCTGCTCGGGGTTCCCAGGAATCGAACGGCTCTGCCTCTGTGGGATCGCCTCCTCACCTACGAGAGTCAAACGTTCCGGGACATCCTGCTCTGGGACTTTGAGGATACCTTCTTCAACCTGACACTGAAGGAAACACATTTTCTGAAATGGGTGAACAGCAGCTGTCCTCAAGTCAAGTCAGTGTTTATACAAAAAAGAGTCATGAGCTTTTCATATTCTCAGCCTGCGACTCGTACGTAACACGTTTTTTGTTTTCCTTTGTCACACAGGTTCATTTTCAAGGGTGACGCTGACGTGTATGTGAATGTGGAGAACATATTGGAGATGCTCCAAGGTCAAAAGCCAGAGGAGGATCTGTTTGTCGGGGATATTATCATTCATGCCAAACCCATTCGCCGACGTAGCTCCAAGTATTACGTGCCGGAGTTCATGTATGGGGGGGGTCTGTACCCAAACTACGCTGGAGGAGGAGGGTTTGTGATGTCGGGGCTTACGGCTCGGAGACTGAGCTCTGCCTGTCAACAGGTGCTTCAAAACTAGAAAAAGAAGTTGAAGCATTTTAATACGTTTTAGAATTCTTTGATCGACAATCGTCTCTTTGCGTCCTCTAGGTGGAGCTGTTCCCCATTGATGATGTCTTTCTGGGAATGTGCCTCCAGCTGATCGGCGTCAAACCGTCACGTCACCAGGGCTTCCGGACCTTTGGGATTCCCCGGCCGTCGGCAGCGCCCCACCTTCAGACGTTCAACCCCTGTTTCTACAGAGAACTCATGGTGGTCCACAGCCTCAGTGTCCCGCAGATCTGGCTCATGTGGAACCTCCTGCACGACCCCGACCTGAGCTGCCACAACCGGAGCAGCCTGACGTCTTCGGCCTTCAAGTGGAGGGGGAGGACGGGGGAGGAGACGGGGGAGGTTACGGGGGAGGAGACGGGGGAGGTTACGGGGGAGAAGACGGGGGAGGAGACGGACTACGGCGAGAAGCGGGTGTTCGTCATGCATTAAGGACAGAGTGGGATCTGCAAGAGCTCCAGTGAATACAAAATGGTGGTGCTCATGCTGGATTTGTGGCCAAATGGAAAACAGGATGACGTGTTCACAGCTGAGTCCTGGGAGATTTTATCCAGATCCTGGCAGATCAACTCGGGGGAAATTAATCGGCAAATGTCCTTCAAACTTGAAATCCAAAAGAGTATTGAGGCTTTTGCCACGTGAGCCCTCATCTGTCTGTTGAGTCTCTGGACTTTTGAATGTTTTATCTAATCAGAATGTGTTGTGTTACTACAGAGTGACCCTTAAGGTTCACCATACTTCCCACTGTGAGTCTGTACATGCTCACGTCCCATTCAAACTTAAATGAGGGTTTGTACCAACTAACCATTCCATTCCAATAAGTGGATATTTGTACCTGGAGCATCTGCAGGAAACAAATTTCCAGCTGCACACAGACGTCTGCGGACGGGTTTGGGATGACATTAACGCCATGAGGACCATAGTGGACCCCAGTGGAGCCCAGTGGAGCCCAGTGTATCCTAGTGGAGTCCAGTGTACCCCAATGGAGCCCAGTGTACCCTAGTGGAGCCCAGTGTACCCCAGTGGAGCCCGGTGGACCCCAGTGGAGCCCAGTGGAGCCCAGCGTACCCCAGTGGAGCCCAGTGGAGCGCAGTCGAGCCCATTGTATCCCAGTGGAGCCCAGTGTACCTCAGTGGAGTCCGGTGTACCCCAGTGGAGCCCAGTGTACCCCAGTGGAGTCCAGTGTACCCTAGTGGAGCCCAGTGTACCCCAGTGGAGTCCAGTGTACCCTAGTGGAACCCAGTGTAGCACAGTGGTGCCCAGTGGAGCCTGGTGGACTCCAGTGGACCCCAGTGGAGCCTGGTGTGATGGCAGATGCTCAAATTGGGAATTCACCTCAAGATTGAGTGGTTAGCCGGTTTAACCTCATCCAAGTGTAAATGTGTGTGTGACTTAGAGGACGCGGCTGTAAACACAGTTAAGCAGCGGAGACTTTTTTAGTTTCCTGATGTGAATCATTTGCAGAGATGTTCCTCTTCTGTTTGTTTTGCTTGATAGAAACAGACAAATAGACGGTGACTTTAACTGTTTCCCTGGAGGAACAACAAATGCCTAAATGGAAACCAGCTGCACAGCAGGAACCAGCTGGGACCAACACACACAGAAACACACAACCTCTGCTGAATGACTCTGAAGATTGTAGACTTCCAGTTTTTCTTTATAATTCTAACTTAGTTTAATTTTATTTTGTCTTTGTCACTCTTTACATATCAACACTCCTCTGCTGTCAAAATGTTCCTTGTTAAAAATGCTGAAAGAGAACATTATCATCAATCATGTGTTTTATAAATTTTTTCAAAAGGTAAAATCAACTTGTTAATAATGAAATCATCAGCCCAGGCTGAGCGCTGTCTCAGATGGTAGAGGAGGATGTTTTCCTTCCTCACCTTGATGCTTTGTCCGCATGCTGAATGATAAACATGTTGTCTAATAAGTGTTGATGACTGAATAGGAAACTCCACGTGCTCCTAACCAGCACCATGTTTGAGAGCTGAGCCGGTGTCTCCGGTTCTTCAGCTGTTTCCTCTCTTATCACGTTGTCTCTTGATCGTTGGCCAGGAAACACGTCCGTCTAATAAACAGGTTCTTCTTCACCGGCTGCTCATCCACACGACTTGGTCCTGACACATCCTGGTGCAGATCTGGATCGGGGGGGTAGATCCAGGTGGTTTTTGTTCATACATTTTCATTGACTTTTTAAGAGAGGAATTCATAGCTCTTATAGAAAGATATCAGTTTAGGGGACTAATATTTATGAGTGTGTGCAAATTTTTGTAGATCAAGTGAATTTAAATAAATTAGGCCTTGGTGGAGGTTTGCACTTTCAAATTTTTTTTCGTAGCGTTGCCAAACCAACTAACATTTCACCATTTTAGTCTCATTGTTATCTTATCAATCTGCCAAGAGCTGCTGTGGCTGAGGGGTAGAGTGGATTGTCCACCAGCCCGGCAGGACGGTGGTTTGAATCCCAGCCCATTTAGATATGTCCCTGGTCAAGATGCTGATCCCAAATGGCCCCTCATAGATGTTGAATGCACTACTATGAAGTTGTTTTGAATAAAAGGTTCAGCTAAATGACGTGTTAGAAACAACACCTCCGTGGACTCAGCACCACCTCAGCTCGTTTCATGCATGAACCAACGTTTTAACGACAAACAGCTGCTCGAGAGACATTAACAGGACAAGTGTCCAATTACGTCTCCACCTCTGGACTTTGGGTCACTTCAAGTTAAAAAGGTTCTTTCTGGATTATTGTAAATCGACTGAAATACAGATCAGTTTATAGATGATGTTAAAGATCAGAGTGGGAAGAACCATATATCTGTAACTTAAACACTTAAGAGTAGATTCAAATGTTACCAGCGTTTACAGCTAAAGTCAAAATAAACAGGAGCAATAGAAGTTTGAGTTTCAACTTTTGTTGTTAACTAAGAAATAAAACATTCCCCCATTCTCTTTGACATCCACATTCTTTATTAGATTTTTTCATATCCTGGTTGCACAAACATAAAATGAACTTTGTCGTCAATGAACATTTGATTTCAGAAAAGTCCAAATGTTGATGATGGTTTTTCTTCTAAACAACGCAGAGCAGCAGCTCATCTCAACAACCATCATCAGTCGACCGTCTCCACTACATCCAAAGGTTATTGCCGTTTTGTCAGTGGACATGCTGAATGAATCCATGTACTTTTTAATACACAAAGTTAAAGTATTCAGTATAAAAATGCCACATTCCAATGAACTTTACACTATTTAATTAAGCATAACTGACCCATTTCCAGAAACGGGTTCAGCGTCCAGGGAATAAAGGAGATAACGGAACATGTGATACCAAGAACAGATACTACAAAGTATTAACGGGAGATTAACACTGAAACCCACGAGAAATTATCACAATCAGCCATTCGTCCGCTCAGCGACATATAACAACTGGAAAAAATTGAAATTGAAAACCATACAGGAGTTCCGGATTGACGTTTTTCTGATTTAAAACCAGGATGTGATGTTTCCACCTGAGTTTGGGTGAGATTAACTACCCAGCATGCAACAGACAATCTCCGACACATGAATCAGCCGTCTGTGGTGCAGCGCTGAGTTTAACAAAAGCGGGTTCGTCCCTCAAATCCACTAATAACGAGTCATTTGATTTACTTCACTCACATTCTGCCTCCAGCTTTCAGATATTTTTGTTTCTTTTGTCTCATTGTCTGTGACCCATCTGCTTCCAATGAGCTCTTTTGGGAAATTTATAATTTTTTCAAACTCTGTGAAGGGCGGAGGGAGAGAAGGAACCGTTTCCCCTCAGGTTTTAATTAAATTTTCCGACACACAATATCCTTTTTTCAGAGAAAATCTTCTGCACAACTACATTTTGGTTTTGGCAGAGCAGCATTTCTAAAATCATGTTTTCCACATAAACTATCAAGAGCTCTAAAAGGCCTGTGAGGATTTGCACTGTTCTGGGAATTTAATGTCCATACAAACACAGAAAAAACAGAAACAGATCAAATAATGAAAACACTGACATGGTGAAGAAAACCTGAAAAGTCCTCATCTTAGAAAACCCAACCTGTCATTCTCTACAGGACAACTGGAAACATCTGAGACGGCCATGACACCATGTTAGCTTATTGATATTCTCTGTAACACACACACACACACACACACTGTACAATGATGCAATTCATATGCATTCTCAAATCGTATGTACAAGAAGTTTTTTCCTTTTAACAGAGGAGAGAGACAAAAGTCAAAGACAGGCTCGGTGGGAGATGAGGCACAATGTTCAACAGTTTTGTGTTTGATTTTTTTTTCTTGTTGATTTTGATTTGCACAAAAGCAAATGGTAGCAAAAATGTTAGAATATAACTGTAGCTTTATTTCACATCAGCTCCAGAGTTACCCGGTGTCAGAGAATCATCGCTCCTGGCTCCAGGAACCACATCACCTCGCTGATGGAGGCAGTTTGGCAACAAGAGAAGCTGAAGCCAGAGGATTTTAGTCTTTTCTGGTGTAAACACGTAAAATCAACAACAAACTGAAGCTCGACTCCAAAATTTGACCGTTCACTCTACTGGTCGAAACGCATTCCTGAAGCAGGTTTATCTACATCTGTGAACACGCTGCCTCGGCATTGCACATGAAAAAGTTTTGATACCGAGCGGTCTGACAAGAAAATCTAAACGTTCCAGTGATCATTAATGAGCAGATCCCTCCTCCTGAGATTTCAATGGAATTAGCATCGAGGAAATAGACGTGAAACCACTCAGCCGGAGTCTGAGTCAGTCGTGTGTGTACCGAGCCGTCAGATGTACGTTAATTAGAAGACACCAGAACAAGAGCACAACTATTTACAGCATCTGTACATCAACGTCAACTCCAGAAGCATTAGGACCAAAATACATTAGAGGAAATTCAAAAGTGAACATTTAGGCTGAGAAAACAACTGGAATCACAAGTTGACAGAAATCGAACTGCTCTTATTTAGCTTGGTCTTCATCTAAAATAAAAGAACACAGGAATTCTGGATTAAATTCAAAGCCGAAAAAGAAAGTTATTGTAAGTTAAGACTAGTAGTGATTCTAAAAAGAGGTTTACTGATGATTAGCAGAAGTAATGCAAGGATTTGTTGTCTTGTCTTCTTCTGGGTTACATACTCTTTTTTTTCGTTTATTGAAAATCAGCAGATGAACTCGCAGATGAAAAATATCACTGGGAAGGAAGTTTTAAAAACTCTTCTATATGACGCTACCTCAATACAATAAATCTCACCCGTTTTTTTCTTTTTTTAAAGTCCTCTTTATGCATTTAATTCTCAACAAAATAAAATGTTCACGTACACGAGCTCAATCACAAATCAAGCAACTGTGACAAGATTAAAAAGCAAATGGGATTTTAAGAAGGTAAAATAACAGAGAGTATGTGTATTGACATAAATACACCGTTTATTCAGTCGCTTATAATCAGAAGGAACTTAAATGTTTACATTAGAGGAGGGGGGGGGGGGCAACCTGCACTCGAGCATCATGAAGGAGCGACTGATCCCTGTTTTCAAAATGGGGTCAAATGTCCCGAACGCACAGGGAAACAATGGTTAATATTTCAATGACGGCTCTGTGACAACAATAACCACCGCACAAGAGACACGCACAACAGGGACGACACCGGTTCTTACTACTGTTGATGTGTCTCCAGCTGTAAACGTCCCTGTGAGACAGACGGAACCGACACATGAGTCACGTTCTTGTTCTTGTTTTGTGTGTTTACTGTCGGCAGGTCGAGAACCAAGGAGCTGGATTTAGAGGAGTTACTACAGTGATGAAAGGATCAACACACAACTTGCTCCTCGGGACAGGTTCACAAACACACACACACACATACACACACTTTACAGTGATGATGTCTGCGGATCAAATTAAAATCCTCTTGGAACATCTTTGGCTATAAGCATTTGGCAACAGAGAAATGAATGCAGACATTATGGAGGGAGGAAGATGAAGATGAAGAGAGTGCAGAGAAAGAAACAAAGAGAGAGATGGGTGTGATGCAGAGGACATGACGGCAAACATGGACGCCTCTGTTCAAATGGACACGTCACAGGTCACGTTCGGGGACATTACAAAGACTTGTGTTCCATTCCTGCAGATTTAACTCAAACCTAAACTTATCTATTGACCCAACAATAAGGGTTTTCCCTAAACGGAGCAAAACATGGCTTGGGTGGCATGGTGGTGCAGTGGTAAGCACAAACAGCTCATAACAGGAGGGTTCTGGGTTTGAATCCTGGCGTTACTGTGCTCACGCTGAAGACGGGACAGGACGGGGTCAGCTTCATTTTATCAGTGTATCCTGCTCTGGCTGAATTTCCAAGGATTACCAACCCTAGCTTTAAAGTATAAGCTGTATAGAAAGTGGATGGATGGAAGGAACATGGCTTCAGTACCGAGACTTTCCCCCAAATGTGGCCTGTGACACAGACACACACACACACACCCCTCTAGCTCCACAACTCCACATCTGAGTATCGGGCACAATCGACCGGTCAAGTACGAAGGTGTGTATTAGTGCAAATGTACAAAATGGATTTGACTCAATCAACACTGATCATCATGGAAATGGTCGCACGTGGGAAAGAGGGACAAAGGGAAATAACAAAACAAAGTGCGTGCCAGGTCGACGCCTCTTCACAACATGCAGGATCAAATCAGCGCAGCCGGCTGCCGGTTTGATCTTGTTTCGAGTCTCTTCCCATTCCGAAGCATCGGCCAGGTTCATGCAAACCTCGTGTCATGCCTGCGTGTTCCCGGGTTTTTTGTTAACTCTGCTGAGGCTACACAAGAGGAGCCAGGTTTCAAATATTAGAAAGGACGCAGCAGTGAGCAGCTGTGTAACTGTGCTTTAGAATTGATGTCCTGAAATGTCGATCGGCGGAGGAGCACATGCAAATCTTCACTTGTGAGTGTGAGGAGCTAATGTCCAGAGCTGCATGCAACAGCTTGGGATTTACAGTGTTCGCTGATGTTTTTGTGTTGAATGTGTTGTGTGTGTTGTGTATCTTCGAGGGCACCACTGAACAAAGTTGAAGGACGGGTTAGAAGATGAGGAGGGAGACATTAATCAGGAGGTGACGCTTGGATCGTCTGATTTGATTGGCTCGTCCGTGGAGGGGGTTACGTCCTGGGCCACGTCTCTGTCCACGTCTCTGTCCACGTCTCTGTCCACGTCTCTGTCCACGTCTCTGTCCACACCTCTGTCCACGCCTCTGTCCACGTCTCTGTCCACGTCTCTGTCCACGTCTCTGTCCACACCCTGAGTGTGTTTGGTTCCTCAACACAATCTCGGATTCCTGTGTGTGTTTCTGTGTTTCGGTTTCAGTCCTCTGCAGTGTGTGTGTGTGTGTGTGTTTGGCTCTGATGATCTCTTGGTCGGGTTGGGCTGGCTTGGTTCTCGTGGTTCGGACCGATCCAGTCAGGTCTGATTATGCAGTTGAGGCAGGAAGACAGGCGGTACGGCTCGGGCTGGCAGTGTGGTCGGATGATGTGGAGTCAGTGGGTCGAGCCAAAGTTTGCTTCAAGACTTGGGCCACAGCAGTTTCCAGTGGCAGCCGTGTTGACCTCACAGCTGTCGTCTTTAAAAATGTGCAGCAGATGAATTCAAACGCTTGCAGTCTCACCACCACACCGTCGTGGAGGTTTTACAGTCGTGGTTCTTCTCACTGGTGGAACCTCGCCGTTCCACACTTCAGTCTGTGGTCGTCTGTGCTCCTGGGCGGATGCAGTCACAGGATGGAGACAGGAAACAGCTGAGCTCTACCACAACGCAGATTTCTTCACTTTGTCAGTTTGCAGCACCACAGTGACATTTCCACACAACCAGGGAATTATTTCACTGGTTACATTGCAAAGCATGAATGCTCCAGCACTGGGATAATGTACGTAGAACCTGGATGTCATGGGATATGCTGGATGTGTCTGATTGGAAGAATAAATCTTAGTACCCACTCTTGAGGAGCTGATTAACGTCAGGTCGGATTTGGTTGTTCCTTGGGTTCTTGTTGTGTTTCCACTCATCGTCTGAGCTGAGCAAGAATAGCTTGGTTGTCCCGGGTTAGGTCTGCTTGGTTAAGAATCTGGCTCCGTGTTAGAGGTTCAGTCAGTAGAGGTACTAGATTCAGGACAGGCCAGAATGGGATGTGGTTCTGGTTGCTTGTTCAGTGGGAACTACTGCTGGACTCGGGTCGGGCCTGACCGGTGGTCCGCGGAGCACCGTACAGGGTCACTGAAGCTATGTGGTTATTCTGCATCACCTGGGAGAGGAGAGCACACAGAGGGGGGTGAATACTTAGAAATCTGTAAAAACAAAACGTCTATTCTCAAGGTTTTCAGTTTAAAAACCCTGTTTCAATAAAACTGAGGGGGAGAAACCAAAACCTTTGTTCAGAAACAGTCATTAATAGTAATTTTAGCAGCTGTAATTATCGAAGAAGAAAAGCCGACAGATTTGAGCCTGACAGATAGATTTTGGAGGTCGATGGTATAACTGATAATATAGCATCAGTATCAATATTACTTTTAAATCCATTTAATAAATGGTACGTTTTAGAAAATTTAAATAGCAACAGCTGATAAATAAGTAAAGTAAAATCAAGTTTTGAATATTGAGCACAGACCAGAGAGTGAACAGCTGTCAATGCTAATGTGACCAATGAATTACCAGGATAAACCTTCTAATAGTTCATCCAAGGCTGAGCACACACAGACACACACACACACTCAGCTACATCTACAGAGAGCAAAGTGTTCTGACCTCAAAGATCATCCTCTGCAGTCCAAAGCAGAACGTGGAGCCAAAGGGGTTGGTGTTATTGGCTGAGGAGGACCTGTCCAACACAAAACATATAATGAGCATACTCATCTGGTTTAATTTACATGATGTATATTTGTAAATCTACATGCTTGTGACCGATTTGAGCATTAATGCTATCTAGTATCTCTGCTCTTTACCTGTGGAGCACGACAGGTTTCTCCATCGGGTGACCCAGCAGCTCCTGAATCTGATCCCACTGACGGACAGAGACACACAAGGTTTAAAAGACAAACAGCTTTTTATTCTCTGTCAATGCTAATTTGTAGCACAGGGGGATTCTAAATGTGTATAATAAGGAACACTTGGGGAAATAACAAGAGGGCTGCAGCTGCATCAGCTTCAAAAGGCTCCAGTTATCTCAAGTGTATTCGTTATAGTTGCAGACGAACAACAACCCCAACAATTACAGACTGAAATGTAACAATAACTTTTATGAATGTTTAGGA
Source organism: Pleuronectes platessa (assembly GCF_947347685.1). Lineage (NCBI taxonomy): Eukaryota > Metazoa > Chordata > Actinopteri > Pleuronectiformes > Pleuronectidae > Pleuronectes > Pleuronectes platessa. The sequence goes on from NC_070632.1 coordinate 4,727,179, forward strand.
AATGTTCTGACAAAGTGTAATATAACTGACCTTGTTGTAGGTGGTTAAAATGCAGTCCTCTGTCTGGGAATTAGTTCCTTCTGAAGAACGTGGAGAGAAAACAGAGAAATGATAATTAAATTAAAGATGCAGCATTTTCCTGGGTGGAGGTCGACACTGTCCCAGAACCATTCTAGATCTGTAAGACGTTGATTTGTGGCTGAAAAGGGTCTCACCTTTTTTGATGACTAGTGGAATCTTAAAGTCACATCGATGATATCTGTAATGAAGGAGAACACAATGACAAGGGTGTAAAACAGGAGCAGAAAGGACTCGATTGATGAAGTGAAAACAGAGAAATAATGTCAAGTAAACCTGTGTAAAGGAACGTTTCTTAAAGAACAAGATATTTACATGTTGAAGTTGTAATGTCCCGGGAAGTTGGTATGCAGGACAAACTTCTTCACCAGGTGAGTTGTTGAGTCAAACAGGATATCCTGAGAAAATAAGAAAAAACACTATTTTGTTCTTGTTTGTTTGAGCAGATCAGCTCAGCGCAGTCTTATCTACTGTAAACAGAGGGCGAGCAAATGCAGATAGAAGCGGGACTACACTCCTACACCCGTTCATGTGAGGGGAACTGTGCAGTGGAGCTCAAGCTTCTCATTCAGAGGATATGAACAGTGGCTGCAGATGAGTTCATCAGGTTTACTCTCCCAGCACAGATTCTCAAAACAGGTCTGAAGAATGAAGATGGAGACCATAAATGTCCCAGGCTGTTACATCTATCAGACGTTATTCAGTTAATGATTTGACAAAGATTCCGTTCAAGGATCCAAATGAAGACATTTTTACGGGATGAGAGGAAACAGATTGTTTTCAGTGAAACAGAAATCCTCATTAAAACTCACCAGATCCGCACGTACGTGTTCTTCAGGGACTAACAGGTTTTCTCTGTTGTTTGGATTTTAACCAACTACTGCACGTGTAAGCTGTGAATACCAGCTGAGTCACATTTCAATCAACTTTACCCGTGTTCTACCGCCAAAACTTCCATTAGTAAGAACAAGCCTGGTGTTTATGACTCAATTTCTAAATTACATCTACAAACATCCTCAAAAGACTTAATATGTTAACACAGATTCTTCAAGTTGGTCTGTGGCGTTAAAACTTTGACAAATATACAAGTACAAAAAGACTGAAGACAAACAAAGTCCAGGCCGAGCTCACGTACCACTCCAAGGGTGAAGTAGTTGAAGAAGTAGTCGTTACATTTAGAAGGAACCTGCTTGTGAGGCGATGGAGAGTGAATCTTCATCTAAAACAAACAAGGAATGTAAGGAAGTCAGAATAAGTATTAGACAACGCATCATATGGAAGTGGTGGAAACGTTGACATCTGGAACAAGTGAACAAAAGCAGAGAGACAACACCTCAGATGGTTCATGTAACACGTCAGTAATGAACTGATGCAACTTCCTCTGCGGTAAAACGATCTAATAACATGTAATTAAAAAGTTCCTACCTTGTCCTCGGACTTGTAAAAAACTTTATGTGGTGAGCCCAGAGCACCGAGCACATCCTGACAGGAATCTCCAAAGTAGATGCTCCTCTCTAGAGACCTCACTTTAGAATCCGCCATCACACTTGGACCACAACCTACACACGCACACATCACAACACAACATTAGATTGGGACAAGAAAACACAAACAGCACGTAAAAGAGAAAATGAAGACAATTTGAAAATCCTTATTAGGAACATCACACTGATTCTGGGTGAGGCCTCACGTTGCTGTCAAAACAGCCTCAATTATTCACGGGGATGGATTCAACAAGATGTTGGACACTTTTCTTTGAGATTCTGATCCATGTCTACAGCTCAGTCATGGTTTGTCTGAGACGTGTAATACCTGCAGTGAGAAGGTGGAGTTTGAGCCCCAGAGCTCCTGCCCGGTCCCTCAGGACGTCCACACACTCTGCGTAGATGTTTCCAAGAAAACAAGCCACTGGCATCGCCGGAGCTCTGAGGAAACAGAGAACAGAGAGTTACAGACCCTTATCACTGACATGTCTTAATCCTGAGGTTGTGGGTTTGTGTCACCTGAAGCTTACAGACCAATATTTACCAAAAACATTTATATAGCTTCAAAAATAACAAACAAGCAAGTAAATCAGACGGCAACAAGGCTACTGTGTGTGTAACTGTGTGTGTGTGTGTGTCTGTGTGTGTACCTTGTTTCCTGCAGGTTGTTGCCAGTGTAGATGTGCATCCTTTTGACCATGGCCCCGTGTGGAATCTGCAGGGAGGCCAAACCCAGGGCAAAGTTAGGCTGCCAAGGCAAAACAACTGGTAGTAGTAAAGCAACAGGAATACAGTGTATTGTTTTTGTGATTCAAGAATAACATATATTTAAATATATATATATATATATATATAGTAAATCACAACAAATAGGTGATAACAGATGATAAAGAACAGAGGAGTAACGTGATTTGTAACTTGACATTTCATTCCGCATCGTGTCTCTATCAGCTCGCAACCTTTAATCCAAAAGATCTGACATCCAATCAACATTCACCGTGACTCAGCAGTGGTTTCTTAATTTATGTGCATAATTGTACGTGTATTTCCAGTTTGAATTCATCAGCACACAGCAACAGTGATGAAAAACACCTGCAGAGGATTTATTCTCATATTAAATGAAAGCTAAAGCTGGGAATTTGCTAAAGAAATCTGCTCAGCATTATAAGACGTCCACACGGTGACAGCCTGATCATAATATACTCTTACATATAACCTCAGACCTTCATCTGTCATCATACACACAGGAAACAAACTACAGCTGAGTGTTGAGTATTAGAAGAGGAAAGCTATATATCACTAGAAGCTGAATGTATCATGTTTGTGCCTGAACACAACTACAAGCGAGCAGGAATTAAAAGGGACCCAATCGACCAGCTCTTCAACATGGAGCTCAGGATGTATTGGTTAGGTTAATGAAATAATCAATAACATGTGCAGATATACAGTCTACTGTTGGAGCAGCAGGTCGAAACCAAAGCCAAACAATTAAACATAAAGACGAGTTAATCTGCACAAAAAAAACACCTGTGAAGTATGAGGTCGCCTAAGATGAAATCAATATGTGAACAGCAGCAGTGAAAACCTCTCTACATGATTTGTGCTTTCAGAGGAGCGAGCTGCAGACGCAGTTGGCAGACGGCAGAACAGCTGGTTAATGACATGCGTGAACCAAGACTTCCAAAGCTGCACAACACAGAGAGCAGGACATCCACATCACGTTTCTCTATTCAGGAGTGAGATCAAACCTGCGTTAGAGTTCACGATGTAACTGCTGAATATCTGCATTGTGTCAGGGAATTTAATAATGAATTCATGTTGCCTGCACCAGCTCAGGTCCCTAAACTCCCAACTGCAGTGACTGCTTAATTAACACTGCAATGAGTCTTCAGCCCCTTAAACTTACATCCGTCAGCAATGTGAAAAGATATATTCGGCATTCACTCCCAGGTCAAATGACTCAGCGGCAGACATAGGTTTTTTATTGGCTCTAATCGGCAGCGATGGAATCCTGACATCTGGGTGAGAGGGCTAATTTGGCTAGACGGCGAGGTCCTAGTTGTTGGTGCACCAGGAAAAAAACAGAACAGTACCACCAGAACATGGTGCCAGAAAACCTTTGCATTGTGGGGTTGGATGAAGATCACATCTCTCACTGACACCCAAGTAAACCTATATGCTTTAGGTGTCTTCAGTCCCACAATATTTATGATCACGAGCTGATTATTCATAGACGTGCTCAAAGCAGACGCAGCACTTGACCTCAGCCTGTCTGTGTGAAGGGTAATGACTTAAATTCACAAGGCCGCCCCCCAGTTCCCCTCGGACAAGAAGAAACGTCCACTCAGCTTCTCTCTAACGGGCCAACCGGGCGAATCAATCACAGCAATCTCACCTCGTATTTCGGGGCTTCATTCCAAGAGTCCAGCTGGAAGGAGAAGGACAGTCCTCGAAAGTTGAGATGGAACAACTGCTCTGCGGCATTGTAAACTGGAGGGCGAGAGGTGGAGAGGAAAGCGTTTCATAAAACATAAAAAAGTAAGATTTTAAAATTTGGGTCGATTAAGAAGGGTGTCTTTGCTTTGTAAGGTACCTCCGGGGTGCGTGGCTCCGAACGACTGGTCTATTTGCTCTATTGTAGGGGCGATGGCCTGCGAGTTGAAATGGACTCCACTGAAACACAATACACACACAGAGTCAGCGTAAAAATCTATTAACATTCAAACACACGCCGCGCTGCATTAGCTGAGGAGCAACTGCCAGTGAGAGAAATGTAATCCTACACACATGCACTTCCCCACTGTGGAAGTGGTCTGAGACTTTTAGATCCCACTATACCATATAGGACACATTAAAGCAGCCAGACTTCCATTAGCTGTAGGCTTATCTGACTCGGAACTGGTCTCTATGGCAAAGTGAAACACAAATAATATATATAGATGGAGAACGCTAACAGCTGAGAGTCTAACGTGGTTTCCAGAGTGGTTTAAAACCAGCTGTTATTCAACAGGTTTGTTAACGCCTACGACTTCCTTTTGACAACATCATTGTGTTCCTACTCACCAGTATTTCAACTTGACTTTGCTCAGGTCATACACTTCGATCACCTGTCGCCCACAAAAGATGCAAAACATTAGGACACAAAACTAAAATGTTAGTTAAATATTAATAAACAAGGCCGGGGGAGTTTTAATGTCTTTGCTAATTATCTTTTAAGTTGACATAGGAGCACATGTGTTAAGTTTCTTTCAAATTTCCCACCAGTTAACAATCAACAGTTGTTCACCTTGAGTCTCTGGTTTGTGGCATCAAACATCAGTTTAATCCCGTCCTGAGTCAAGTTCAGTATAAGGTCGTGGCTGAGAGGTGTCTGAAGGGAACGATAACAAACAGACCAATTAATTACACAGAGATCACTATCCGCTGCTCTAGAGGAGGTCACGCAGATTATATAACTAGAAAAACATATTGTACATCAGACAATGAAGTCTGACATTTACTATATTATTATTACTATAGTTATTAAGAGGTAATTAATAGCGATGTCACTATGTACAACAAGATACAAGATAATTTAACTGAAAAGATTTGTTATTGCTAAACAGCTGGAATTACTGCAACCAAACAGAAAAACCTTAGAAATCTTGCACTGTTGCCAAAAATAGGATTCTTGCACAAGCTGATTAACATTTGTGCGTGCAAGAGTGTGTGTGTGTGTGTGTGTGTGTGTGTGTGTGTGTGTGTGTGTGTGTGTGTGTGTGTGTGAGAGAGCACACAACAGTTTGTCCATCTTACCTGCTCACTGTATAGCACCTGGACGTTTTTGATGATGCGGCAGTGTTTCTGTAGAATAGAGATGGCCTGGGCCAATGGCATCCCTGAAAACACACACACACATGGAGTAAAGCTACATGATTTCCTATTTGGCCTGTTGTAAACATTAAAACAAACATAGATAAATAATAATTAAACTTTTAATTTACAACATAAAGAATGTAGAGGGTTGTGCATGTATGTTTACATAAAAGAGTTTCATATACTTGATTGTAATGAATGTGTTGATTTATTTGAGCTACAGTTTTATGGTTGAACTGTCAAATATCAAATCTCAAGTATATGTATTTGTTGTAAGGGTTAAATAGCATCATGTTAAGTTACCAATTGTTTTTTAATAAACACATCGATCGATTTATCAGTATTAGACAGAATCTGTATTGGAACTCATACGCACCTAAGGCGAATTCCCATTGCTCATTTCCTAGTGATCTCTCAGGCACCACCTCCAGATCCAGCATTGGCAAGTACTGGGTGGGGGGGCAGCTCACCTCAAGACACAGTGGGACCCTGAGGGACGCTTCCTCTCTCTCTCTCTCTCTCTCTCTCTCTCTCTCTCTCTCTCTCTCTCTCTCTCTCTCTCTCTCTCTCTCTCTCTCCTTCTCTCTCCTTCTCTCTCCCTCCTTCTCTCTCCCTCCTTCTCTCTCTCTCTCTCTCTCTCCGGTCACAATACTGTCTCACACTTATAACAAGGTGGCTGCTTCAATTCATAACTCCACTCTACTCACTTCTCTAAAGACTCGACCTGTGAGTTACAGTGGAACAGAAACACACTGAGTTCCTCAGTCACATGTCAAGTCGCTGAAATGGAGCTGAACGACGAGGTTTAAATATTTGGAATGAAAAAAAAACAAAACCTGTAACTAGGGCTGACAGCAAAACATCAGATTTCAAATATACAAACTATTAAATATAAAGTAACAGGTTACTCAACAGTGACTGACACGTAAACAGGTGACGCAACCAGGGGGAGAACCAGCTGTCACTGAACCTGCAGCTTGTTTACAAAACCAGAGTCACACAAAAGGGTTAAGAACAAAAACAATCTGGGTTTCAAAAGTATCAAGTCAACACCAGCTTGTTGAGTGACAGTCCAACCGGATCCAGTGATACACAGATGAGGAACACACCCAGAGGCACGGATCTATTCCCCCCGAGCACCAGCCTGCTCCCCGGGTCCTTATCTGTCACTGTCACACGGCTACGAAAGCTACACAACACCGCTATGTGCTAACGTTAGCTTACGAGCTAGCTGCTCCCCTCTTTAGCCTGATGCTAACCAAGTGTAAACACAGATAGAGTCTTTGCGGAGGAGAGTCTTGAAAAGAAAATGGAGGGGGGGATGTATATTGTGCTTCAGACCCGGCACCGCACAAACAAAGAGAACCCGTCCAGCCGCTGCTTCGCTTCCAGCTCCCGGGTGGCTAGCTGCCTCCCGCCGCTAACTCCAGAGTCCTCACGACGGCACCGCCTCCGCTCGCCGACACTCGTTTGGCGGGTGTATAAATGTCCAGCGTGTCCCCCCCGTCTCACGTCCTCGATGTCCCGCAGCTGAGACAGAGCGACACAGGTTCCGAGCCGCAGCAACTTCAGGCATCAACAACAGCCGAGCGGGGATCAGCTGATAATTCTACTTCCGGTGTAGGGACGCGCAGCGGCGGTGGAGGGTTGAGGGCGCGATGACGTTACGGTCAGCTGACACGGCGCACGAAATACACGGCGGGAAATCGACACATACAAAATATATAAATATGAATATTTATGGATGTTGATGACAGATGTGAATCATGAAAATGAAGAGGAAGTTAAAAAAAAAATATTTGTTTGTACACAACAGCTTTTATTTATTATTTCTGCCAATGAAACAAACCACTCAGTTAAAGGTATATAAAGATATATTGGCAAAAATGTAATATATAACATAATCCTAGAGATGTTTACACTCGTGTGTTTCATCTAAATTGTACAAATTGTTGTTTTCTTTACCCTAGAATGGAAACTTTATATTTAAATACTTTATATTTACATCAAGAGCAGTAGCTCAAACTGGACAATCTAAACACCTTTTGAGTTTTTAGGACCACAGAAGGCTGCAACAGGTTCTCTTTCAGGTTAGGAGGGGGAGGGGGAGGTGAAGGGGTATTCAGCTGCAACATGTCAGGTCACCGCACAAAAACAGACTCAAATACACAAATTCATACGAGTTTATTAAGAAAAACATCTAACATTCCAAATTTAATTTCTCCTATTTCAAATTCCTCTGAGAGGACAAGCTCAACCCTAAAACAGAGGAGAAGACAGACCGCACACACAGAGAAAAGAGAGTGTTTAGGAGCCATTACATAACACAGAGTTCTTCTTTGGATCTCTAAATGAAGCCAAAGTATAAATAACTTACACAAATATGAAGATAAACAGTAAAAAACAAAAAAGAAAGAGACGTTATTATGGTTTATGTTTTGTCTTAATGCCTGCATTAAGAAAAATGAAGTATGGAGTATCAACTATGGTGGATAATCATTGAAATTAAAGAATATTAATAATAATAATACACTTGGCTGGTGTATTGGGGACATTGGGGACAATGTGGGCACTTCCTAATGACAAAATAGAAATCAAACTTATTTTTTAAATTTGTCTTCCAATTTTTCCCTTCAAAATAAACTGGTTTAAATCCATTAAGTTTCCAGGTTGGATCAGACTAATGAATTCTGGCCCAGTTGCACCTCCTTTCAAGGTACATGAAGACGAGTAAAAGGGGTAAAAACTCCAGCTACATTTGCAAAAACAAATTTATTCTCAGACAAACAAGTTTGGGCTTGTGGTCTTCGTACGGGACCTCAAGACCCACAAGCTGAAACCTGTTGCTCTGAGAACAAAGTTGTTCTTTGTGTTGTAAGAGTTTGTTGCCTCCTCAGGTTTTATGAGACCAACGATGGCTGGTGCTGTTGTTTCTAGGATTCATCACAGTGTGATGTCCACTGCAGTAAATCATTTAGCAGGTCAGCAGCTGAGCCTGTTGTCTTAGTGAGTCACTTCCAATCTGTGCGAACGAGAACGTGAAGAACAACCCAGCGTGGCTTCATGTGCAGCTCAACCTTGTGCTGAAATTTGACCTGCAATATACGCTTTACATTTGTGTTTCCCTGCCTTCACACTGAGATAAGAAAATTGTTTACCAAGAAGTATTTTTTTCCATATTAAAATGAGCAAGCCTTTTGAGTTTTTGTGACAACTGAAGGCTGCCACAGGTTCTCTTTCATTTTTGGAAGATGGCGAGGGGAGGGGTATTCACCTGCAGCATGCAACTACACCACTAGATGTCACTACATTCTAGACACTGAACCTTTAATTAATTTGCGTCTTACAATTTGAAGTCATTTTTCAAGTTGGTAAACAATTCTCTTTTGTCAGTGCAGATAAGCAATTACCTCATAACTTATAAAAGCCCTAACCCTTTTATTTATGCCACCTACTGTACCTCCTGCACTATATGGTGCTCTGTCAGTGTCACTAATGTTAATACTGATAGAACAGTAATATCTAAATATGTAGTTTGTACCACTGTCGACACTTGATGGATGTCAGAGCCCTGATATCCTGCAATGCTTCCACACAGGATTCAGTCTTATGGAAACATAGCAGCCACTGTAAATATGACTCTTTCCCCAATTTGAGCTGAGACTCATCTCTGACCTCACAACATATTTCATGCCTCCTTAAAAACTATTCACCTCATTCGCCGTCATTAACGTCACTTCACTTCTCACCTGCTGGACTTTTCTTGACAATCCACACTCGACCTAACCACAAAATTCACTTTCCCCCCCACTGACTGTGCCTCTGGGCAGAAAGTACGTTCTCCACATTCGTCAACTTAATGAAGCAGCAGGTCACAAGGTCAGCTGCCTTTATATTAGAAGAGAAATGGGAGCATTGCAGCTTTTTCTCCCCTAAATCTCAGTGGGAAAGACATCAACTGAGAAAGCCAATGAGAAACTTAACTTCCTGACCTGAGGTTACCCCAATTATATCCTCCTGGAGCATCCGAATGTGAGGGTGACAGCTCTGCATTGTTATTGTTGTGCTCTGCGCTCGATGATTTAGCTGCAGATGCAGGGAAACCGGAGGAGACCTTGTTAGTTGATGTTAATGAGGCTGTAAAGAAATCGTAGCTTTGCAATTTTAATAGTTTCCTTTGGTTTTACTTTCTGAGTCTTACAAAAATAATAAAACCTCTCTGAAGCCTCTCAGGCTGGGGAGCTATCACCATATCCATCACATTGTTTGAGTTTCAATACATCTTTCACTTTTTAATTAGATTTCTAATGGTTGTTTGCAGCAAAAACAACATTTCATAGCTCCAGAACTTAGAGTAAATCGGTACAAACACAATGTACAACAGTTTTCTTAGTTCATGTAAAGCTTAAACTTCTTTATAAGTCGAACTGACGAGAAAGAAAAGCATGAACAGAAGAGTTTCTCGGTTATAATAATAATAATAATAAAACCGTTGAGTGCTGTAAATGTAAAACACAATGGAAAAATTGAATGAGCTTCTCGTTGCACAATATAAAAAATGTAACCTAATTACAGGGCTCGAGTGAATCCACATTCAATGTATTTAGCCCCAGGAAGTGGATTTCCTTGAGAGAAAAATCGAAAACAAAAAAACAAAACAATAAAAAGACAATTAATAAAAAGAAAACATGAAAAAGAAACAAGCAACAAAAGTCCTTAAAACTCCCAAACGTCCGGAGATATTTTCTTATTTTCAATTTAACATAAAACAGCCTACTGCTGATACTACAGGTTCATGACGAAGCCGAAAGATGGACAAAAAAAAATGAGTACATGTACAGAAGGAGAAGTAATATAAAAAGTAAACATCATGACTTTCACACAAACAAAAACAATAAGAGAAGAAGACATAGCATTTCATTACACTAGTGCTGTAACAGGACAGGGAATAGTATTCAGATGCGTTCAGGCTTTTTCCAGTCCTTCAGTGATGAGGAGTCTGTGGGTGATTGACGGATCCATCGATAACTGAGTCAGATCTATAGATGGCACAGTCTTCATGATCTGAGATGATTAATGCTTATTGATTATGGTGCGTTTTTTAAGAGCTTGTGATTATGTGTTCCTGGCTGATAAATTTAAATGTAACTTTTCACTTGATCAGAATTTTTCAATTTCTTTAACATTGGAAGATAGGCTGTTATTTGTAATGTTTTCACCAGTTTCCCAGAGAAGAATTCAAGGATCTTGATGAAATTATATTTGCAATTTGGTGCAGATATGAAATGAGTAAGTGAATTTAAATGTGGTTTTATAACCGTACTGTTGGGCCTTGGTGGAGAGTCTATGCTCTCAGAGGACCATTCTAATTATTGATTAAGAAAAAAACATGTTCTCAGCTTTTTCAAAGATGCAATTGTCTTTAAAAAAAAAAAAATTGGCTTTTGGCATTTATCCAAGCCTATAAAGGAGCAATTATTCAATCAGCTTTCTAAAAAATCCAATGGTTCCAGAATACAACAATGGCATGTTATTATGCACCTGAGCGCTAAAACAGCAAGTAGCACATACATCCAGGTATGTGAGCACATGAGGAAATGTGGGAAACAAACGTTTTGAGCTTCTTCTTCTTTGTCTTATATGAGCCCGCTGCTGTTTGAGCGGACCCACCGGACGATGGAGCCTTGAATCACCCACTTCCTCCCGACCAGAGCGCTGCACAGAGCGAACTCTGCAGATAAATAAGCTGCATAGGGAACGACGAAGAACACAGGAGAGCAGGCCTGTCCTTGGTTTCATGCATATAAAGACAAATCCATGTGGAGAACAAGACTGATTTTATCACATAGTGCAAAACCCCTTGGAAGACAAAGGACATTTTGAATTTAGCCCCCCCGACCACCCCTCCCTCAACACTATAAACACCTCATCATTTCCACAATTGCTTCCAGAGCTGCAGATATCGGGAGTTTTCTTTGTTAACTCTGCCGCCTCGAGGTCGGAAGCTGCCCTTCTGTTGTATCGGGCGTTTCACCACAGCGACGGCATAAAGAAATCAATCAAATTATAGTACAGCAAAAACACAAATTTCTCCCTGGACGCTCTCCTCCCCTCTATAATCCCCTCCCTCCCCCCTCCCTCCCTCCCCTCTCCAGCAAAGTGAACTTTGGTCTCAGAAAACAGCAGGTTTCAGGAAGTGAGCTGGGTGTAGCAGGGGCGGGGGGGTCGACAAGGGCATGTTCACACAAATGTGAGGTGTTGCACAACGCTGAGTGTTTTGTTGTCAGTCAACACTTCACTTTTGATACATGCTCGACTCGTAATCCTGACCAACAAGCCCTGATCGTGACCCTGAGCCAAATCAAGCCTCCTCCTCTCCTCCACCTCCTCCTGTTAATGACCCCCTCGAAATTCCTCTGCCTCTATTCTCAACCGCTCGTATTAATAGAAAATATACCTTTGGTAATCCAAACCCCCCCCCCCTTAAATATTTTTAGACCTGGACCAAAAACATCTGAACTTTCTCTTCTGTATCTGAAACTCTCGTCTAACTGGAGAAACTACTCCGACTCTGGATGTGTCAACAATACGCTCATGTTCCTTCCTTTGTATTAAAATTTGTACTTTTTGTCCAGGTCTGTCGTTGCCTTTTAATCCGTCTTGTCTGTGGCTTTCATTCACTTTCAATTCAAATCAATTCAGGAAGTTTGTTTACCCTCTACATTCAAATATTCAAAATAATCTTGGCATTGGAAAAAAAGTCCTTTTCTAGAATAACGATGAGCAATTGGTCTAAAGCTTTTCTTTTCTATTGATTGTGTTGAAAGTGAACAGATTGCCAGCACCCGGTTTCCTCCTCTTCCTCTTTCCACTCCTTCCTCATCGCCACCCTCCTCCTCCTCAGCGCATCTTGTGCTCCACGTCAGCGTTGGCCATGTTTGAGCCAGGGCTGTGGTCCTGCTGTCGTCTGGACTGGGGAGAGAGAGAGATGGATGTATAGGAGGAGGAGAGAGGAGAGAGGAGAGAGGAGAGAGGAGAGAGGAGAGAGGAGAGAGGAGAGAGGAGGTAGAGGGTGATATAAGACAGATGACAGGGAAGGAAAGAGGATATAAGAAAGGGAGGAGAGAGAAAAATACAATAAATTAAGTACAAATTTTAGATAATAATAATTTTAAAGATACATTTGGTCTTTCAAATATAAAAATATACACATTTACACAGATTTTCCTGACTAGTATTTTCTCAATGATCAATGATATGCAAGTTACTACTTTTTCAAATAAAGATGATTTGATTGGAGTTACTGAAATTCATACAGGCTCACTGCGAAATAGACAAATTATGTTTATATCTGAAAAATGCACATTAAACAACAACAGATCTATCATCTGTGGCACCTGCTGAATCTCTGTCTCACTTTCAAAACAGTGCCACTGACTTAACGCTTCATTTGACGACTCATATAAATAGACACGTCTGTTTTGTGTTTTTATCACCTCCACCAAGGAGGCTGTGTTTTCACCAGCGTTTGTTTGTTTGTCTGTTATTTAGCAGCATTACGGAAAAACTACATGAGAGACACGGTGGAAGGATGTTGTATGGTTCAGGGAAGAATCCGTTAAATATGGTTGTGGGTCTGGATCAGAGGGCAGAACCCTGACTTCCCATAACATTGCTAATATGGACTGGTTTAAACATATATTTTTTTATGTTTAAACCAGTTTCCCAGGGAATAACAGATGGATCTTGATCTACCACATTTATGGAACTGATATCTATGAATTTGTGAAATGTGGAGCAGCTTGATTGAATTTAACTGGACTGTTGGGCCTTGGTGGAGGTGTGCGCTCTACTAAGTGTTAGCCTAGTTGTTCCTATCGTTCATAAATGGGGTCGCTGAGGCCAGTTTGACCTCTGAAGAGTTTGAACAGAACACAACTAGAACCCAAAATTAGGAATAACACAAAATAGTTTGGTTCCTGGGTTTCAAAAAGCTCAGGCTCTCGTGAGGCTACAGAAACACAGAGGATGCGGTTCCTCAAAACCGACACTAGAGGGAGCCAGAGCGCTTTTACTGTCGGGTACGTGCGACTGTTTACACTCTTTAACTGGTGCTGGTATTTTCGTCAAGGTAGCTGGCAGACAGACAGGCAGACATATAAACTGGCAGACATGCAGGCTGTCTGACTGACACACACACAGACACACATATGCACACGAACATACACATTAGGTCATCATTAGAGTCCATCAGCATGACAGGACTTTAAATATATTTCATGACTGGGTATAGTGTGCGTGTATTTGTGTGAGCTGCTGTAAAAAATACTTGTGGTTATGTGTTTACACTTAAGTGATAGCTGGGAGAATTTAGCAGATGGGGGGGTAAGGGGGTGAGAACCGGGGGGGAGGTGAGAGAGTGTGGGCAGAGGTGAAGCGGGGAGCAGAGCAGACAGAAATGCAGACAGAGATAGTAAAGGGGTTGCTTAGTTCAACTGGAATGCAGTTTGTGTCATCTCAATGACTCACCGTAATAGCAACGTACACACAGTCACATGCACACAAACAAACACACACACACATACAGTATGTCATGCTACCATTTTGACTCCTCACAGCCAGACTGACTCCAGTTTGTGTCTGTCTCCTCTGGAAAGCTTTCTGTAGCTTCATCAAAACTGCTGCCATCAAATATTCATGTGTGGTTCAATTAGAGCGACTGGATTCTGGATGAAAGTGGCGTCACCATGAATTTCCTCAGTGCAGCACCATCTGTGGTCCCCCCCTCTGCCCCTGTGCTCATACTGGAGGATTCTGCAGCACATTTCAGAGCCGGGACAGGAAGAAAGAAGCTCCATGCGACTATTTTAGCGTAAATATTAGCTTCAAGATAAGTTTGAGTGTCTAATGACTTGGAATAGGGAGGATGGTGCCGCTTCCTTCACCCTGAATGTCTGTTCCATGTTACTTTGGAGAGTTGGTACGATCTCCTGTGAGAAGTGAGGAGCTGACTTAAAAAAAAGTTACAAAGTCGTAGAATTCATTAAAAACCTGCATTTTCCCCTCAATATTCAGCAGGAAACCTTTAAAATGTGAAGAATTCAAAACGGAATTTGGTGGGTTCTGGTCCAGGGGAACATGGGTAATATCGAGTGTTCAGTTGTGTTTCAACTGCAGAGGGCGCTCTCGCTCAGTAAAAGTGACATAGTGTTGGTTTAAAGAGCCACATAGTAACCTCAGGAGTGTTGGAGATGAAAAACTAAAAGGAAGTTGACAGAAATCTCCGAATGAATGATAACGCTGGTACGAGCACGTAAATAGGAAACTGTTTACAAACAAGTTCAACAACACACTGAAGCCAATTTGTTGTGGGAAAGTGTGATCACTTCCAGACAAAATAATTCTACTGGTACTGAATCTTTAAAAATGCAGTTACTGAATGTATCTGATATATTAAAGAATTATAAAATAATGTACATCTGGTAGGATTTAGCTGTTCTCCATTTTCCAACAGGTCCGAATTTTGCAATTTGAATTTTATATTCATTTTTATATCTTAACAACCTTATCAGCATCAGAACTTTTTTTTAAATCTCCTGTTGGAACCAATAACATTAACATGTGATAATTACGTGATTAGCTTCCCCCGCGTTTGACAAGTTAAACTGACTGCTGGGAAAAAAGGACTCTTTAGTTTCACTTCACGGTTTCCTCTCTGATCTGCTGCCAGAAGATTCACAACTTCACTCGCTCGTGTTAGCAAACACTCATTTATCAGTTCACATTTAATCGTCTCAACTAAATGCAATTTTGAGACGGACGAGACAGAATCCAAGCTGTGCAATAAATTCTGCAGAAATGAAGGGAGTGGTCTTTGCTAATCATAAGGGAAGAGGAGCTTTCTGTATTGATCCGCACACAGATGGAAGCTTGCAGGGCCACTATAGGGCTCCTCACCACAATTCAATACTGGAGAAGTGTGTGTGTGTGTCTGTGTAATGTGTGTGTGTGTGTGTGTGTGTGTGTGTGTGTGTGTGTGTGTGTGTGTGTGTGTGTGTGTGTGTGTGTGTCATGTAGACCAGATTTGCTTTATCTGCGATTTTGTGCTCATATGTGCCTGTAGAGTATCTGAATGTGTCTGTGACTGTGTGTGTGTGTGTGTGTGTGTGTGTGTGTGTGTGTGTGTGTGTGTGTGTGTATGTGTCTGTGTGTGTGTGTAAGTCAAAGCGGGGGTCTGATTGCGATCAATACTAATGATATATTAATGCTTTCAGTGCCAGCTCATCATTCACCACCAAATCTCTTACTGCGGAGCACTTGGGAGTCGGTGTGTGTGTTTGTGTGTGTGTGTGTGTGTGTGTGTGTGTGTGTGTGTGTGTGTGTGTGTGTGTGTGTGAGAGAGTTAAAAGCCACATTTCTTCTTGATCTATTGCTTTTCCATCCATCACTCTGACAGGTGCCTTCTGACCTTCAGTGACTGGAATATCTGCTGCTTTTGGATGTTTTTTTTTTTTATATGCATCAATGACAAGGCTCCATGACTCGAGAGGGAAACGTCTTTTTTATATTCATTCAGCAGCCACATGGGGAAAAAAGTTTAATTATAAAGAAACCTACACGACCCAAGAGTGACATCACCAAAAAAAACATCCAGCTCCCGACCATGCAAACTGAAAGAATGCCTCCATCAGGTCTCATCTTCAACTTTGAGCTACGTCAGTGTCAGAGTTCACTTCTCTGTCCACCGTCATGTTTGTGTAGACGCCTCACAACACCAGCATCTCTCTCACACCTCACTTCTTTGGTTCACTTTGCATTCTGGCCCATTTCTAATACTTCTCTGATTAAGTCCTGTAAGTGGACTAGTGATCATTTTTGCATGCACTTCAGCCTTTGGCACATTTTGAATGCAACCCTCATTATTTCCTAGAAAGCTGACTCAAACCTGCCGAGTCCCGGGTGAATGAACAGGACGAGTGGGTCGACGTGTGGATCACTACACAAAGAGGGAGGGAGTGTGGCTTCTGTTACTGCAGGACGCCATTATACAGCCCTTTAACTTTATATAGATAACGGTTGTTGGCTGATATATGTAAATCTTCGGGGGTCGACACAGATGTTTTGTTGGGTAAAGATGTCGGCTTGAAAATGTTCAATTTGAATATGAGACTCCACAAGCCATATATCAGATAAATAGACTATACTAAAATGTTTGTCTCTGCTATTTTCTGTCACTCACTGTTGCTGTGTGCTGCCTCCCTGCGTGTCTTCTTCACAAACTGATTATTAACTTAAATTTATTTACAACAGCTCACATGTGACACATTTAAAACTGTCGAGTAGGATAACAACTGTACATGATGTGACAAAGGCGACACAGGTTCGGTTGTGAGTTGTGACTTCTCTCTGTTCCCTGCTCCTCTGAACTATGGAGAGATAAATAGATGGATGATGAGAGTCAGAGAGAAAGAGAGGCAGGAGGAGAGCTGGAGTTCAGACCACAGAAATGCTGAGGCTGAATCTGAGCAGTAATTTAGTGGAGACCCAGAGAAGATTCCACTTATGAGACAGATATCACAATAACACGTCAAACTATCTGCAAAAGAACGGGAATGTTTCTGTTGATTATTTTGTTTTTCAAAAATACAAACTTCATCTATGTTCTTCCATATTCAACATGAATCTATTTATCCACTACTTTCCATCTGTTGCCTCTGTGGAAGTGACTGGGTCACATTGAAGACAACAGAATGAACACAGATAAAAAACCAGCTTCTCAAGTCTGAAAATACTACGTCACTGTTTATTTCTGGGATCAAATATACAACAAGTTCACAGCCTCTGTTTTATTAAGGTCAGACAACAGCCTGGAAGGGAAAAGATTGAATATGGATTTTAATCAAGAACATCTGGCTCTGATGATTCCAACAAAACTATTTTCAACTCATGGGAAGTCATAACTCGAAGAAATTAATCTGTCATAACTCAAAACTCTAAAAAGCAAAAGACTCTTAATGACTTTCTAGACCTTGAATACATCTGTTCTCCAGACTGTAGCCAAACATACTTTAAAAGCCTTTTAAGTAGTAATTCCTTAACAAAACATTTAAATAAAAATCACTATAACAATGTTCGTGGATTTTAAAAGTGATATCGCTCAACTAATAGTGCTTTTGTTTCGGTGAGGTCTCAAAGCATCGAGCAGAGACTCTCAGTGCTGCTGAACCTGTTCTGGTCCCTCGACATTCATGTGAACTTAATGACGGCCATCATTCTTCTACTGTACATGATCTCACTGCAGCAAACCAGTGAAGAAAGTTGAGATATTGTTCAATGATCACACACATGCTCAGAAGTAGTTAATTATGAGTTAGTGATGTTTTTTTAAGAAGATGGCGGTGGTGGCACTTCTATCGATTCAGCAGGAGACACAAGGTTTTCTTTCTTTTATCCTTTTTGGCTCCGAGAGCCTCGGGGAGGAAACATGAGATCAGTCAGATGAAAGTCGACCTTCAAAAAAAATGCCTCTTTCTTTTTTCTTTCCCTTCTTCCCCTCTTTTCTCTTCGTGTGCTGCCTTTCTTTCCCTCTCTAATTTCAGCAGGGCCATGTGCTGCAAAGCTGTGGTAGGTCTTGACGTGTGTGTGTGTGTGTTTGTGTGTGCGTGAGTGTAATTGTGCAAACTCTTTTTGATTCTGAGTGGATATTATAGTCATTGAATACATTAGAAAAGCATGCACGTTCACAAACACACACAAACACACTAACAAAGACCCACACAGGCTCGGTAACAGAAACATGCATGTGAAAATGCTTGTTGTCACAGAAAGAAAATAATAAACACAAGAATACACATATATACTAATCAAGCAGGTGGACACACACACACACACACACACACCCACCCACACACACACACACACACAGGGGGGTTTAGTGCATGACAGTGTGACAGATGAGGAGAAATGAAGGAAACAGACCCTGTTCTTTTCTGCTGGCTGTCTGTCTGTCTGTGTGTCATCAGTCCCAGATTTTAGAAACCACAGGGTCCTAAAAAAATAAACAGTTTGGGGTTCATTGGTTGGGCGTCGTCTCGGGAAGGAGACCCCCGATCTCCCAGAAGCCTCGCTGGGAAGGTGGGTTCGTCTCGAGTATTGAAATGCACGTGGGACAGTTATAAATTTCAAAACGTATAAGACACTGCAAACAGTATGACTATTAAAATGATAATTTGCAAACATGCAATTTAAAAAGAGAAATGGGAACAAATTCCTTATCTGAACAATCATTATGTTATTTTTCCACTTAAATCTGGTACAAAGTCAGGGAACTTTCCCCCGGAGGCTTTTGTGGACACCTGACAAAAAAACTGAACCAGTCATTCACTAGCTCATTATTATGAAATCAAATCACTTATCAAATTAGATTTATCATCAAACTGATCATGCACTAAACCTAACAATTCAAGCCGTAGACAACTGTGTAATTACTGAAACACACAACCACACATCACACAACTCTCAGCGCTAAGGAAAGAAGATCAAACTGAAAATTTGACTCTGTGGTTTGAATAAAACACTGTTCAGTCTTCTTTAAATATATAATATTTACCATTATATGATATAATACATATTATAAAAAAGTGATCACTATTCAGTGTCTTAGAGCATCTGCAAAAAATGTCCAGTATCTAAAGGCTAAATTTCACATTTTACTTTCTAAAGAGACAATTTTCTAATTGTCTGCAAGTTACAAACTGAATATATGTGACGCCACGTTTCTCTATTTCACATTTAATCAGAGAATAATACATTTCCAGTTTTGTAAATCAAGACTTGCAAAGCCAACCTGCAAACCTTAAATTCCCTTTGCTCACGGTTGTCTGTCAAGATTCAGACAAAGACATTTGTGACAAGAACAACTTTACATGTGTACATTTAAATAGAAAATTAACTGAACTGTCAAATGTCCTGGAAATGTGAAATAATGCATTAATTATTCATTCATTTCGCAGAACGTGTGTTTAGAGTAAAATACTGAATCTTCACTGCTGGGTGTGGTCACAGAGTACAGTACAGATTATTGACAGCTACCCTCCTTTTGTTTTTATATATATTTTTTCCATCTGACTTGTGGAATTCTGTTCGTCAGGTTCACGGTCGATATTTTTTTAAATGAAGTTTGAGGTTGGCTTTGCAGGTTCATGATAAGGAGGCAGATCCTTCCAGTTTCAGCCCCGGCCCTCTCACCTCCAGATCCTCTCTGTGCGATCGGTCTCTGTCTTCAAAGTCTCTGGTTCTGCGTCGGGTCTCTTCAAAAGCTGCCTGAGCCAAAGCGTCCTCCTGCTGCACACACACACACACACACACACAAACACACACACACACACACACACACACACACACACACACACACACACACACACACACACACACACACACACACACACACACACACACACACACAAACAGAGGCAAAGAGTGTGTTTATTTTTCCATGATGAAGAAAGTCCCAAAGATACAAGCTCTGGGGCGAAAAGATGTTCAATTTATTTCACATCTTTTTGATTATTAAATTGGTGTTTGTGTTCTTGCTCGATTAGATGATGTGAAACTACAATGCGGCTGTTTGTGATATTTAAAACCACAAATGTATTTTTGTTACGCTCGGGAAAGAACCGAGATATTAAGAGGAAACCGAGGTGAAAGGATGACGTGGAGCATTTTGTTTGATCTCTGAATGAAATGTGAGACAAAGTGATGTAAGGTGTTACCTGTGCCCGCTCATCATCATACTCCAGGTATCCCATCCCATCCAGCCTCTGCAGGTCGATCCAGCCTCTCCACATCACACACACCCCATTCAAGATCATAGGGGCTTTTAAATAGACCTGCAGAGAGAGAGAGAGAGAGAGAGAGAGAGATTAATAAATAAAGATAAAAGCCATTTGTACATCCCTGCAGTGCTGTACTTTACTGTCAGTGCTGCAACACATTTAAATGTGTCCTTTGCAGAGACTGTGATATTTCATAAATTTTTTATGACGTCAAATGACTAATTAAAAAGTTACATTGCAAATGAACACTTGAACAAACATCAGTGCAATAGGAACTATCTAAATTGACAGAGACCGTCTGTGAGATTTGTATTTTGCTCCACGTTCCATCCACTAGCATGGAGGAGGCAGGGATTAATGGCCTGTACCGCTGCCAGCCAGTAGGTGGTGCCCAAGACATGTTGGCTTCACTTTTAGAGAACAGTCTATGATCCTGTGTGAGACTCAAGATTTGCTGTATTGACTTTAAATTTAGTTGCTGGGTTGGTTTGTTTGGTATCTTCTTTTTTGAGTCATATTTGACTTGTTAAGAATCACACTGGGACTCGCTCTCTGACCCTGGGAGGAAAACACTGGCCGTCCATAGATCGTACGTTCGCCTCAAGCAGGAGCAGCAGCTTCATATGATGCAAAATGATGAGAGACTCTCGGCTCTTCCTCCAGAATAATACCGAGCTCTGTGTCTCCCTCCTCCCCCCCCCCCCCCCCCCCCAGCCTCCCCATTCGCTGTGACTGCTGAGAATGAGGAAAACCACCAACTACGTCAGAACCTCGCCCGGCACAATCGATTGCTGGAGTGAAAATGTGAGTGTGTGTTTGTGTGTTGGACTGAGTGGAGGCAAAGTGATCACAACTAAACATCATGTGCTTCAGACCCATTTACTTCTTGTATGTGTGCCTTCGTTTGTATAGCCAGTGCTCAGGGTCTGATACGGTGGTGGAATTATTTATTAAGAATGTGACAAATATCTTCTTATCCTAAAATAATGGTCTCATCATTCCCATTTTTCGAATTTAACGTGTTTATTGTTCAGTTCTCGTCTCACTTTGGTTAAATATGACAACAACAAGAAGAGGACGGCATCACTATCGGTCAGAGGCCGTGTTTGTCGTCTTTGACCTTGTGTGTCGTCTATGTTTTGTCTTGTGTGTCAGAGGCAACAGGGAGAAAAAGATTCTCACTTCTATTCTGTGAGCAACGTTCTCCTCCAGGAGCACAAAGAGCAGCTCAGTCAGACAGAAGGA